>NC_047168.1:15961432-16013932 GCF_009819705.1 Hippoglossus hippoglossus
GTCATGTGTGTGTCTGTGACTGTCTGTCTGTAGGAAGCATGTTCATCCTGACATACAGTCCATCATGTGTGTGTCTGTGACCGTCTGTCTGTAGGAAGCATGTTCATCCTGACAGACAGTCGTCATGTGTGTGTCTGTGACCGTCTGTAGGAAGCATGTTCATCCTGACATACAGTCCGTCATGTGTGTGTCTGTGACCGTCTGTAGGAAGCATGTTCATCCTGACACAGTCGTCATGTGTGTGTCTGTGACCGTCTGTAGGAAGCATGTTCATCCTGACATACAGTCCGTCATGTGTGTGTCTGTGACCGTCTGTAGGAAGCATGTTCATCCTGACATACAGTCCGTCATGTGTGTGTCTGTGACCGTCTGTAGGAAGCATGTTCATCCTGACACAGTCGTCATGTGTGTGTCTGTGACCGTCTGTCTGTAGGAAGCATGTTCATCCTGACATACAGTCCGTCATGTGTGTGTCTGTGACCGTCTGTAGGAAGCATGTTCATCCTGACATACAGTCCGTCATGTGTGTGTCTGTGACCGTCTGTAGGAAGCATGTTCATCCTGACACAGTCGTCATGTGTGTGTCTGTGACCGTCTGTAGGAAGCATGTTCATCCTGACATACAGTCCGTCATGTGTGTGTCTGTGACCGTCTGTAGGAAGCATGTTCATCCTGACATACAGTCCGTCATGTGTGTGTCTGTGACCGTCTGTAGGAAGCATGTTCATCCTGACACAGTCGTCATGTGTGTGTCTGTGACCGTCTGTCTGTAGGAAGCATGTTCATCCTGACATACAGTCCATCATGTGTGTGTCTGTGACCGTCTGTCTGTAGGAAGCATGTTCATCCTGACAGACAGTCGTCATGTGTGTGTCTGTGACCGTCTGTCTGTAGGAAGCATGTTCATCCTGACATACAGTCCGTCATGTGTGTGTCTGTGACCGTCTGTAGGAAGCATGTTCATCCTGACATACAGTCCATCATGTGTGTGTCTGTGACTGTCTGTCTGTAGGAAGCATGTTCATCCTGACATACAGTCCGTCATGTGTGTGTCTGTGACTGTCTGTCTGTAGGAAGCATGTTCATCCTGACATACAGTCCGTCATGTGTGTGTCTGTGACTGTCTGTCTGTAGGAAGCATGTTCATCCTGACATACAGTCCGTCATGTGTGTGTCTGTGACTGTCTGTCTGTAGGAAGCATGTTCATCCTGACATACAGTCCGTCATGTGTGTGTCTGTGACTGTCTGTCTGTAGGAAGCATGTTCATCCTGACAGACAGTCTGTAATGTGTGTCTGTGACTGTCTGTCTGTAGGAAGCATGTTCATCCTGACATACAGTCCGTCATGTGTGTGTCTGTGACCGTCTGTCTGTAGGAAGCATGTTCATCCTGACATACAGTCCGTCATGTGTGTGTCTGTGACCGTCTGTCTGTAGGAAGCATGTTCATCCTGACATACAGTCCGTCATGTGTGTGTCTGTGACCGTCTGTCTGTAGGAAGCATGTTGATCCTGACAGTCCGTCATGTGTCTCATGTGTTTGCAGGAGTGAGGTCTGTCAGCGTGGACGTGGGCCGGGAGGAGGTGCTGGTGGAGTCGGCTCTCACCAGTGCGGAGGTGCAGGCTCTGATTGAAAGCACCGGGCGCAGGGCGGTGCTGAAAGGCATCGGAGGATCAGAGCAAGGTTCGTAACCGCAGGAGTGAAGCAGGACCTGAACTCCACCTTCAGTCCAACATCCAGCTTCAGTTGACTGGAGACTCTGAATTGAGCGGAGGTGTGAATGTGATCTGGATCTGGATCTGCTTCAGTCTTCGTCTCTTCCACAGATCTGGGTGCAGCGGTGGCCATGCTGGCTGGTGCAGGACAGATCCAGGGGGTGGTGCGTTTCCTGCAGTTATCGGAGGAGCGCTGCCTCATAGATGGGACCATTGATGGTTTGGAGCCCGGACTCCACGGCCTCCATGTCCACAGCCTGGGAGACCTCACACAGGACTGCAGCAGGTGGGACCAGTACATTCAGGACATTCCCTGTGGAATAATGGGGACAAATGGTATTTTTACTCAGGAAAAAAGTTTTTAAGAAGCTCAGGAATTGAATTAGCATTTCAGAGGAATCAGGGACTACATAGTTATATTATTGGTGTTTTTTAAACAGTCCAGCCAATGAACAAGCAGGTTATATTTTCAACAAGAAACAGACAAGGATATATATAAAGAAGCAGATGGGATGTACATGTACACGTCATGTACATTTTTCTTAAACATGGTTTCTATCATTTAATCCCTCTGGTGTTTGCTGGACGCGTCGTCCATCTTTGTTTCCCGTCTCCCCTCATATTTCTAATCTGCCTTTTAACGATATATATACATCCAGTTAAAGATAGATACACAAACAGTTCAGTACAGACCATTCAGTCGCCGCTGTGCGTCCCAACACACACAGTTAAAGTTTCACTGCTGACTGTTTTAAATCAGTTTGTCCTCTCTGCAGTTGTGGAGATCACTACAACCCCTTGGGAAGACGGCACGGTGGTCCAGGAGACGCTGAGAGGGTACGCTCACATCGCTCACATCTCTCATGTCACATACCAATGCTCATGCAGTTCTGAGCCGGAACATCAACACAACATTTAGTGCAGAACTTGAGTAAATAAATATTCCTGTTTCATAAATCCCTCACAGCCACACAGCCAAATGGAGGGGGAGGGGGGGGTATTCTTCTCAGATTTGCCAATTTATTCCCACAGGAGCCATTTTGAGCTGCAGGTGCTAAATCTTCTATAAAGTGTGTGAACGAGCTGCTGCAACTCTTTTAAAATGCTCTTGATTATATCTGTGTCTTTATTCCTGTGGTGATGTTGGACTTCATGCAGCATGTCGGGGATCTGGGGAATGTCGTGGCTGGACCCAGCGGCAGAGCCTCATTTAGACTGGAAGACAATCAGTTAAAGGTAACACACATATTCAGTTCCTCCAGGTCACTACAGTGTCTGAGTTTAATGAATCAGAATCTACTTTAATAAACAATCCGTCAGCTTCTTGTTCGTTGATGCCCGTGCTGTCGTTCCTGCAGGTTTGGGACGTGATTGGCCGATCGCTGGTCGTGGACGCGGGCGAGGACGACCTGGGCCGGGGGAGGCACCCGCTCTCCACACAGACAGGAAACTCTGGGGAAAGGTGAGCAGGCAGATGAGACCTGTCACAGACATATCAGTGTTTGTGTTTGCTGATGATTCAAGGTTTTATATCACAGAATAAAACAAAGTGCTCTGAGCTGAATTAGGATTATCTTCACCTATTGGGGATTGTTTTGTCAAAGTACTTGTAGTTCAGTATTTCCAATGTTAAGAATACAGTTTGATATATTTAAAATACATTGCAGTCACAATGATACTATATCACTCTATAAAAGGACCAGTTGGCTGCAGGTGACTTTTATTTGTCCCGTCTCTCCTCTGGTGTGAAGACTGGCCTGTGGGATCATCGCTCGATCTGCTGGCCTCTTCCAAAACCCCAAACAGATATGTGCCTGCGATGGCGTCACCCTGTGGGAGGAGCGAGACCGTCCGATAGCCGGGAAAGGTCGAAGCAAGGCGGAGACGCCGGCAGCTCACCTGTGAACCTCGGGCACAAACGCTGACGCGAGCTTGAACAGAACGAGAGAAAGAAGACGCAGAGCTGAGGCCGAGACGTCCGAGCACTGAGGAGAATTCCAAACCCTTTCAAAGACAATCAAAGAAAATAAATCATTTTTCTCTGTGATGAAATCAAACGCTGCTGCTCCCTCTGAGGGTTTCAAATGCACTAACGCTAAAGAAAACAGGTCGGGACTGTGACCGTCCCCTCTGCTGAGCTAGATGTCCATTAATGCTGTTTCCTGTTTGACACAACTGTCTCATCACCATCTAGATGGATGTGAGGTGTCTGTTTGGTCCTGGTGGAGACAAACGCCCTCAGTTTGCTATTAAAGTGTCTAATTTAATTACGCCCGCCTCCTAAAACGAGCAGGAGTCATAAAAGCCCTTCCTCTGCCAACACGGGGGTTTGTTCAGCTGTGGAGCAGAGAGTGGATATTCACCCTGAGCCTGACGGGACAGAAGGTTTTAATGATATCTGGCTTCTGTCAGGTTGGATGAACGATCTTCTTGATGATTTACTCTGCACGTGCCTGAAATCTGTGGAAACAACGGCCCAGGTCGGGTTTGGACGCCTGTTGGGTTCGGCTCAGGCTCAGTTAGTTTCTCTCAGGCAGAAGATTGTGTCCTGAGCTGAACTCTCCTGCGATTATGTGGAAACATTTTGGAGTAGCTCAGCTGATTTGGACAAAAACTAATTATGATTTGGTGTAAAATAAATTAGGAAACATTATTTACTAAATATTTTGGTTGTCATACTTAACATTTTCCAGCAGTTTGGTACAATTAACATGAAAATCCATGTTGTAATGAATCCATGCTGTTTGCATTGGGGTAAGAATTCAGGATTATTTCCACTTATTGGGTTTGTTTTGTCAAAGTAGCTCAGTCGGGGCTTGTTCACTTTCAATCCATGAGGTGGTGTGAGGGCCTCGGGTACAGCGAGGTTAGGAGGAGCTCAGGGGAGAGAGAGTCAAATTCCATCCGGAGTGAAAGGGCAAGAGGGTAAAGGTTTGAGGGGGGGGGGGGGGGGGGGTTAAAGTGCTCAGCTGTTCTTTCATCGTGGAGTCTGAGCCAACTGTTGCTTCTGGGCTTTAGAGCCTCAAAGTGAAGGAAGCAGACACATTCTTCTTCTCTCTCGTGTTCCATGATTTGAAATGTGTTGGATTAACCCTGGTGGAGACGTCCATGTTGGGACAGCGGCTGCACCACGCTGGCTCTGTGAGCGTCCAGCAAGTTCTGCATTGATTTGATTTTCAGATGGAGCATCGCTCTAGTTCTGGTGGTGCCTGGATACGTTTACTGCATTTCCATTTCTGTGTGAGGGCAGTGACGGCAACGTGAATGTAGGGGCTGCAAGATACAGATTTAAAGAATAATAAAAATGTAGTAAATGCCCTTTGGAGTTTCTTGCTTTGTATGTCTCAATATTTCCAGGTGGTGATGATATCAAATAAATCTTTACATTTGAAAAACTGGAACCGGATAAAGTTTAGTATTTTTTAGGATGATAAATGTCTATTCAAAATGTTGTTGCTTAATTATCTGTCTGTTTTTATATATCGAGCAAATCATCCTCCGTCTGTGGTTAAACAAATGTCATATTTCTTTTTGAGTTCTTTCATCACTTGTTGATTCTGAAGAACAAATGTCACTGGAGCCTTTTCGAGGTGGAAGATTGATATGATCTCAAAACTTTGACTTTAGTCTTGAAATTCAAGTTCTTTTCTCAACATTTTGACAGAATCCTCTGATCTGTTTATTAGCATCTTTATTCTCCACATTTCTGATTTTCTTCTCATCACTCAACGATTTTTTCACAAATTCGAATTCTTCCTCTGATATAGTTTGAGTTTAATTCTCATTATTCTCATCCATCAGACTTTATTCTATCATAATAGATCATATTTCATGTGGATATAATGTTATAATGTTTTCTGTGAGTGCATGTTCCCAGTGTTCCAGTGACTCGTGTTTACCAGGCTCCCCCCCCCCTGCAGTAGTATGAGCCCGACATTCAAACGGAAGCAGACGCTACCATTTTGAAACACAGCACCGCCGAGGTAAGATGGAAGATCCTTTCTTTGATCCGCGGTATTCTTCTTCTTAGCAGCATCAATGTTCTTATGAGTGTGATGGAGCTGGTGTGAGCTGGGACCAGCACAACCAGTGGGACCAGTGGATCCAGTGGGACCAGCAGGACCGTGTGAAGCAGCGTTTCTCGGGTTTAGCGACGCGCTTCACACGGTTCTGTGGTCGTTCCCCGGGATCGTGTCGCTGCTCCACCGGATCCGAGGAGGACACGTCTCCGAGGGTTCGAACACCGGCCCGAGCCCACGTTTACCGTCTTTAGATCAAAGCCTCTTTTCTTTGTTTGCTCGATGCTTGTTTTCGTGTCTGGTGAAACGTCACAGTCCGAGTCCGAGCTGCAGACACGTTGTTCCACAGCAGATCTTCCGCCTCCGTGGTGTTCCACAGGAGATTCTGCTTCTATAGGTTCTGCTTCTACGTGTTCTTCTACATGTTCTTCTACATTTTCTTCTTCTATCTGTTTTTCGTAGAAATGGCTCCAGCTGTGAAATGTGATGACTCAGCGTCGTGCTGCGTCATCACAGAACCAGCTTCCCCCTCAGGGTCGAGCTGACAGGAAGCCACAGTAGTTCTTTGTGTATATATACATATGTAACATGTATATACATCTAACATGTGTATATACATATCTAACATGTATATATGTCCCGAACGGGCTCAGTTACACTGCTCTCTGAGGAGGAGGTGATCAGGCAGCTGACCGGAGCCAGGAAATAGACTGTCCTCCTCTGGGGTCATGTTCCTTTGATCTGCAGCTCCTGGTTCAGGAGAAAGAAAGGGTGTCCACACACTTTGCTCCTGGTTCTCCTGGTTCTCCTGCAACATGGTGAAGCTCCATGTGATGGACGGGCTGCACAGCGCTGTCACCAGGACGGTGACTCATAGCTCTGCAGGGATCAAAGCCTCCTCTCAGATCGGATCTGTGATGTGTTTCCTTGGTTTCTGAAGGGAAGCCCTGCTTCACAGACCACAGACCTGATCTGAGGTCTGTGGTCAGCTCACAGGCAAATGTGTGGTATTCAAATGGCAACATTTGAATGTTGATCTCTCATTTCATTCCTGACCTCCGAATCAGTACATTCTGTTATTTAAGAGGAAGCTGGATCTTTAGTCTTTGGTCTGTTCGATGCTGATTTCAATAATAACAACTTAATTCAAATGGCACCTTTTCAAAAACAGCCGTTACAACGAGGACCGCAAATATTAAAGTCAACAGAAAAGATAATGCAACAATAAAATCAAATACTTCCGCATTTAAACTGGAAACAGGGTTGTAAAGGCACAATAAAGAAAAGGATCAAATCAGTAATAGCTCAAGACAATTTCCTAAAGTGTTCAGTAAAAGTATGTTTTTCACTTCATGCGTGATTATGAGTTAATTTAATTTCTTACACCAATGATCTTGTGTCTGGTTTAGAATAAACAAATGTTTCATGTTGGTGAAATAGAACAAAACTTGAACACTTTACATCTGAAGTCAGCAGCAAACGTCCCAGACAGTTTAAAGACAGGCAGAAGAAACCGGCTCAGCTAGGTCCTGGTGTCCTTCAGTCCCGTCCTGTGTTCAGTGTCTCCTCCTCGTCACACCACATAGAGCCGAAGGTGTGGATTTGTGCTCACTCAGTAGTTGTTGAGTCTATGGCGGCCGGTTGCTGCATTGTGCAGTTAATCCTGTCACTTATCTCACAGTCACATCATTCCTCTGTTTCCCTGCAGCGCCATGGACAAGAGCAACACAGTGAAGCTCTTCGTGGGCAACCTGGCATTGGACACCACCCAGGAGGAGCTGTCGGCCATCTTCGAGCCCTATGGCCAGGTGGTCAGCTGCAGCGTGCTGCGGCAGTTTGCCTTCGTGCACCTGCAGGGCGAGGGCGCCGCCGAGCGCGCCATCCGGGAACTCAATGGGCGGGAATTCCGTGGTCGTAACTTGGTGGTGGAGGAGTCGAGGGGACGGCCGCTGCACTCCACCAAGGTGTTCGTGGGTAACCTGAGCGGGATGTGCACCACTGAAGATCTACAGCAGCTGTTCCAGACGTTTGGAAAAGTTCTGGAGTGTGACAAAGTCAAAGGTGAGTGAAGGACATTTAAATAGTTCAAACTGCTCCCAGTCACATGGAAGTAGTGAGGCTGAAGTTTCTGTAGCGCAGGTCAGAGATTAGATCTTATGTGTCAGAGTTGTTGTGTGTTTGAGTGCCTGCAGATGTTCTGTACACTGACACTATGTTATGAGTATGATATGTTATGATATGTTATGTTATGATATGTTATACCAGTTATATGTAAGGATAAACCAGTGCAAAGTTCTGAGTGCAAAACAAGATCCCCTCCCACATCCCTGTAGTAAAGATAGACCAGTAAATACTAATAGAAGTAATAAGTAAGTGCTTGTGGCAAAGCCACTGTGATCCTAATTGTTTTCCCTGCGCTCAATGACAGCCAGGCATTCCTCTTCCACAGGCTACGCCTTCGTTCACATGGAGAACAAGGAGGACGCTCTCCAGGCCATCGAGGCCCTGCATGGCACCTCCTTCAAGGGACGCCCCCTGTCTGTGGAGCTGTCTAAGGTCCAGCCCAGCAAGCAGGCGCCTACAGGGAAGATCCCCTGTGTTAACTGTGGAAAGCAGGGCCACTATGCTGGAGAGTGCCCCGTGGGGAAGCCCTCTCTGGAGCAGTACCAGAGCCAAGCAGCCGTCCTGGCTGCCGCCGCCGCTGCAGCCGCCGGCCTGCCTCTACAGGTCCAACAGAGTGTGCACAACTCAGTCTACAACACCTCCACCTTTGACCCCACATATGCAGCGCTCACTGGGATAACCACGGGAACACGCACTGACGGAAATCCAGTGAACCCAGCGGTTTACGGTGCCCTCGCCAGCCAGGTGTACGGTGCCAATGTTGCCAATCAGCTTTATGGTTCGGTGGCCAATCAGGCAGCTCTCACATCAAGCGCCGCCCAAATGTACAGCTCGATGAACCCCAACATCTACGGCCAGGTGGCTGCGAGTCCAGCGGCTGCTGCGGCGGCTGCTGCTGCGGCTGCATACTCAACTCAAGTTTACACCCCCACCATGGGCAACCCCCCCGTCTACCTGACAGCTGGTCCTGGGATAGAGATGCCGACAGCAGCCGCTGCAGTAAACTCTGCATACACTGTATCTCCGGCAATTTATGGTGCTGCCGCACCGGCCTACGCTCACATAAGCGCCATGGGAGCGGACCATACTCAAGCCATCTTCGAGGCAGCCAGGCAGGCACATTACTTTGCCCAAGGCCAGCACGTCTTTGCCGAGCATCAGGCGGCGGCGGTGGCTGCAGCAAAATCTGGTGAGAGGGACCGTAGTCCCCTCCGGAGGTCGACGCCCCTGCTGCCGGACCCTGTGATGAAGCCGTTCATGTACCAGCGAGTCAAGCCACGCCGACCCCTCCTCCCCACCCCTGCTGGTCGAGCAGCAGAAGAGGCCGCCGAGGCTGCGGAGGACCCCATGGCCAGGTAGGACAGGGTCATGGATGATCATTCATAGTTGTCCTGATACAATCTTACCTGCACAATTCTCAGGGCTAGTTTAGGCCTTTTTTGCATTTTCCATAATTCTTGTTTGCATCATTGCTCTGTTGTTACTCCCTCTGTGTTGCCACGTGCTTCCATAAATACCCTTGCTCTTCCTCTTCCTGTATCTTCCTCTCC
Source organism: Hippoglossus hippoglossus (assembly GCF_009819705.1). Taxonomy (NCBI): domain Eukaryota; kingdom Metazoa; phylum Chordata; class Actinopteri; order Pleuronectiformes; family Pleuronectidae; genus Hippoglossus; species Hippoglossus hippoglossus. The sequence goes on from NC_047168.1 coordinate 15,970,842, forward strand.
CTCCCTCAACCCACCCTCCTCCTGTCTCAGGTACTATGCGGAGTACTACCAGCAGCTGCAGCAGTACCCTCAGTTCCAGTACGCCTACCAACCACAGAGCACAATGACGGCCATCCCTGGCATGTCGGCCATGTCCGCGGTCCAAGCTGTATCTGCGATGTCCGGCCAGCAGGTCACTACGCTGGACGCCCTCAGGCCAGTGGGCCCCTCCGCTGCGGCAGTGGCAGCCGCCATGGCTGCGCCCAGGGTGTATGAGCCGCCGTTGCCGCCGCCCACGCGCAAGGAGGCCATCCTCCGCCGCCCCGAACTCTCCCTTCACACGCCTGAGCCCCCCTTCCGATAGTCACACACAACTCTCTGCCCCCTCCCATCCCTCCCTCTCTGCCCTGAACCCCCCACCCCCCCACATTTCTTCTCGACCACCTTACAGCAGCTGTATATGTGTGTATGTGAGCGTGTGTGTGCGTCGGGATGTGGGGAAGGCTTTAAAACTGGGGGCTCCTGGGTTTATTAACCTGCTTCATGAGGGACTTGATCATCCGACCTTGGTTTTGTTTGCATACACACAGTGCAGCCACGAAAGGGAGGCTCTCCTCTGTTGGGCATTCTTTGTGTGTCTGTTTTACTTTATCGTGCCAGTCTCACACTTGTGCCAGTATTAGACCGACCCAGTCGGCCCTTCCTTATGCCTTTATTTCCGCAAACCCAGTTATGATTTTCTCAGGCCAAATAATCTATTACAAAAAAAGACTTCGGTTTTGAACCCGCCATCGTCCTTTCGGCCTAGATGATCAGTTCGGGCAGCTAATTTTGAAACCTTTTTTGCCTTATGTTGAAGAGTGTAGATGTGTAATGTAATCAGATGGGGAGTCAGATATATTGTGTTCTGGCTGCACTGAAACGTGTCCTACAGAATCAAGGTCGTTGTGTGTGGGCAGGCGTTTGTCTTGAGTGTGATGTGGTGTGAATGAGAGACAGACAGAGAGACATGTGCAGCACACAGCAGCTCAGACTGCGTCCTCCAGTAAAAACCCGTAAAGCACACATCGTACTGTAATGTCTGGATCTCTCCCTGAATCCCCTCCTCACCTTCTTTGCTCTTTAACCTCAACGCTGAACGACACTGCTTCGCCTCTTTCTAACGACAGCCGCCTACCTCTGAGAGTCAATTTCAGCGTAGTAGAGTCTATTCTATTTTACTGTATTCTATTCCTCACGTCTCACCCAGTCAGCAGTTTGTCCCCCTCCTCATGAGGAGGTTCGGGGTCAGCAGTTCATGGAGGAGCCGGTGTCTTGTGTAGATAGTCCTCCCTTGTATTCAGAGGCCTTTCTTTTTGAAATCGTGTATTTAGTTTGATTTAGTGTTGTTTACATGTAGTACAGGTCAGACTGGGGGGGGGGTCAATGGATTGTAAATGGGGATGAAACCCATGTGTGACTACTGAATGAGCTGTTTACAAAGGATCATAAGGAATCATGTGTGACAAGTTTAATCATGTGCCTATAAGCTTTGAAGTGAAGTGCATTACGTGGAGGAATCTCCCTTTTTAAGTGCTTTGACGTTTACTTTTTAATCATTTCAAGGGGGGGGGGGGGGACCTCGGGAGTTCAGGAGGCTGGAAGCTTTCTTACTTTTAGATTCGTGTCGTAGGGTTTTCAAAAAGCCACAATTTTGAGCCTCACAGGTTCTGGTTTTTAAGCAGAAACAAAAGCACCAATGAAGCGAGAGGTGGGGCAGTGTCTAACAGTCTCCCCCCCCTCTTCCCCCACCCCCCCTCTTCCCCTCCAACTATCCTCCTCTTTCCAAATTCACGACCTGCTTCGGATTGTAGCTGCCGAAAAGCTGTAATGCGGTTGTTGCATCCGATAGGTGGACTTTGCGACATCCGGATAAGAAAATTGGCACGTTTCCGCATCCATGAGCTGCAAATTCCACCCGTCTGCTTCTACAATCACTTTTCTGTTTTGTTTTTGCAACTACTCCTCCGACAGCGGTGTGATGCACACACAGTCATTACCCCCCCCCCCTCTCCCCCTGTGGTTTTTAGTGGTTCAGTGACTTTTTGCATTTCACAGTGTAATCTCTCAGTGTCGTATATACAAACACATACCAGTTGCATCCCTTGTAGAATCAAAGTGGTTTGCGAAATGTCTTGTTTGCCATGTTTGAAAACCATAATCGTTTTTTAGAGAAGTATTTTAATTTTGCCTCTTTTTTTTTTTTTTTTTTTTAGGAAAAGACGAAAGTTAAAAAAAACAAACATCGGCATGCTTTTTATTGAGAATATGTAAACTATAAACCTTATTATAATAAAGAATGTTTGGCTGACTATTGTGACAAAAGAAAGCACAAGGGTTTGGACATTTCCCCTTCTTCTTGTTCATGTCTTCTCCACTATCTGTCTCTCTTGTGTAAAATGACCACCAGACCCATTTGACTGGGACCCGAGGGGAGACAGGTGTACATGCTGCCCAGCTTTGCTCTCTTTGGTCAGGGTAAGTGCGGGTTGGTGCTCCTTTCTCTCTCCAGCCTCTCGAACTGTGCGCAAACCGACGTTCACGTGACAGGGTTTGCTCGAGCAAAATGCATCTCAGTGTTGAATCCTGTCAAGAAAAGGATTGATTTTTAATGCAGACGTTTCTCCGCACACTGAAGTCACGGTGAGAGCTGGGGAGAGGCACACAGATAGAATGGCCTGGGTGCATTTTGATCTGTGGAGCTGTTCCTGGGGTTGATGGGTGTGCGTCTGGTCTGGTCTCTCCCTGCTGCACCGAACTCTCCCCCCTCCGTGTGTCTTTGTGTCCACTCTGCTCTCAGACCTGCATGTGTGATAATCTGTGACTCTGCCGCAAAAAACACCAAACACAGCAGCCCCACGACCGCTCTGAACTAACTATCTCAACTGAATTAGGTCACCGTGCCACCTGGAACAGGCAGCGTGCAGCCGTGCGTGAGCGTGGCGGCGCGAGCCATGGGGACGACTTTTAGCGCGACGCCATCGCAGTGGGAACTCGTTCTCTCGCTCTTCACCACCAAGGTAAATGATAACAAAACAAAAAAACAACAAACGCACTGACCTCTCCTCCTCTGCCGCCCCCCCTCTGACTGTGCCTTGACCAAACACTCCTCCCCCTTCCTCCTCTCCTCCGCCATCACCACCTACCCCCCCCTCCCCGCTCCGTAACTCCTCCTCCGCTGCAAATGGCAGTGCCGCGCCTACAGCCTTGGGCTTCTCCTTGATGGGGGTGGCGGGGGCGGGGTTAGGCTCGGACCCCCCGCCCCCCCCAGGTGACAGACACCTGTCTGACATCAGCACACGAGGGGAGCGACGGCGCCCCCTCTGTCCTGCTGGTGTCAGAGCTAGTGAGTAAAAGGACGTGTGTGTGTGTGTGGAGCGTAAAGCGAGCATGGATGTCTGAGGAGGTGTTTCATTGATTGGTGAGGCTTGCGGACACACCCCCACCCTCCCCCTTTTGCCCGCTAGTCAACTCCTCTCCACCGCCGTATTCGCCGCCCTCCCCCTCCCTTCCCTGTTCCTCCTCCTCACCCCCACTCCTCCTGTGCCTATGCACCTCTCCGCCGTTCAAACACAAACACACACAGCGCTTTTTTTCCGCCGCCACCGCCGTCGCCACCTTGGATCTGGGTTCGTGGCTCTGGCTCGGACTCAACTTCCCAGAACCACCCACCTGACCCAACCTCCCCCACCTCCTTTGCTGCCATAGAGGCGTGCCAGTGGACATGTATGTATGGTGGCCTGCTGCCGGACTCAGTCACATGGCACAGAGGGACCTCAGTGTTGGACTTTGCTCCACACGGCTGTGGCCGGGATCTTAACGCCCGTTTCTCAAAATGGCTTCAATAGCTTCAATACAACAAAAATGTCCTGACTACCCAACGTCAACGACCCCCCCCCTCACAGCCTGTGAGCCAATCAGAAACGTCCTATAAGATGGGCCTGCAGCTGTGAGGCCAGTGTGACCTGTAGATTCTCATCCATCTCAGGGTTCCTATAGGACTTTTCTGGGGCGGCGGCTCTAGTTCTGTTATTCTGTGATCAGCTGGACTGGCTGGATCTGTGACGTGTACGTGTTCTGTTGTGATTGATGGAGACGATAAGACCCTCACGCACAAAATCACAACTCGAGGGATTTGGGTCTAACGAACGCAGGGAGGTGTAGTAGAAGGAGTGAATAAGACGAGTTGAGCAAAAGGTGAGTGGAGCCCTGACCTCACCTTCCTGATCTCGGAGGACCCGATTGTTGATCACAGAATATTCTTATATGCGTGTCCTGATGATGCTGCTTGTCCCGGACGCAGGACTCACACGTGTGCGTTGTGTTCACGGGTTGACGGTGGGTGGGCCCGACGCTTGGTGCAGGCGCTATCTTCACAACAACAATCACAGCTGCTTAACGTGCCGTGCTAGCTGTCGATGCATTAATGTGATCTGATTGGCTGGTGTTTGTTTAAACGTTATTTGATTGGCTGGTGCATGTACGCTACAGAACCACGAAGCCGTTCCGCCACCCGTGACGTCGCTCCTTTCAAAGTATATGAGCTGCATGAGTAAGTCCTGCGTCAGGTTCTGGTTTATTGAAAATGCTTTCTTTGTTTTCTAAAATGTAGATTTCCACCCAAAACTAATTTTGCATTCACAGTAACTGTTCCCGGGATCTAACGCCTGCAGATGTCAGGTTTTAGTAGAATTTCTCAGCTGCAGATAAAGCGCCACTCGCCTCAGGCCTCCATGATCAGGGGGTGCAGGGTTCCAGCCTCGTTTCCTCCTCCAGCCTCCTCATGCACCCCCGATCTCCCAGCTCCTCAAAGGCTTCCTCAGGAGCTTGTGAGTCTGGGCTTCCTGGTCTTGGGTGAATGCAGCCACTCCCCAACCTCCTCCTCTGTACTGACAGCCGAAGCTCACTGCAGCCCCCCCCCCCTACTTCTGCTTCCTCACCCATGCCCCCACCCCCCCATCCGGCCTTCTGTGATACGGAGAGCTGAAGAACTGTAATCCAGATGCTCTGTACACACACACACCTCTGTATTGTGTTGTGTCACGGGGTCGTCCCTCAGGTATCAGCAGAGAACTCGACCCGTTCTAGACCAAGTTGCCTGTGAGGTTTCATTATTGTGATGGTGGCAGTTCCAGCTTCTCGAGCACAGGTGAGGATTGAAGATCAGACTCTAGATGCTGATCCCACCTGAGCCGTTACCTCCGCAGAATGCAAGTCAATACAACCTCCCTGCGTTGTTTAAAATGTGGTCTTTCCTGGAGCAGCCGGGTGTATTGGTTTGCATCGTGTTCTTCTGTCCATCCCCTGTTCACTCACCTCCTTCTCCCTGTGGTCCATTCTACTATCAAAACCCCCACAGCTGCCTCATGTTTACAGTTGAACTCAGTAGATTCCAACAGCACAGCTCTGTACCTCTGCCCACATGTAGTCACACGGTATCTAAGCGTCTTCAAGTGGGTTAATGGACCCGAGCTGTTAGTTACATTTCAATGGCTGATTAATTACATCAGGAATCCGTCTAGTTCCCAAGGACACGTCAGGAGTAAAGTGTGTCCCCTCCAGAGAACAGGATCTGGATCCGCTCACTTCTATTAGCTCCAGCACGATGAGGGGATCAGTCAATGTTCCTGTTTACTGTGACAACTGCTGATATTCAACACAATGATATTGTATGGTTATGTATGCATATATATATATATAGAGAGAGAGAGTATATGCCTTTCAATCTGCATGCAAATCATGAATAAATCAATTTTTATCTCATAAATGTCTGAATCTCCTTTATTGTAATTGAATATTTTTACTGAGACAAATACTAAACGATGCCAAGTTTAAACCAAAACCTCGACGGGTTAACATGAAACCTGGAAGGATGTGATGCGTAATCACATTTTCTGATCAAGGATTTTCATTAACGTTTTGAGATTTTTAACATTTATCTTAGAAAACAATTCATGAACCTTGATGAGGAAAAAGAGAGACTGATACTTATGAGTGTTTGATTTGATGCAGATTCAAATCAAACTTCCATAAGGGGCCTGTGAATGTCTAGTATATAAACTCTGTTGTATAAAGTGAGTTATACGTTTACCTTCTCTTCAGCAATGTGCTATAAGAGGGTCTGGAGCTCAGCCTAATATAATAATAATAATGAATCACTCAAACAAACTCCTGAAGCTTCTTTTATTCTAAGGATTGGAGATTGTGTCATCCCTGGTTTTGGGGCGAGCTTGGCCTGGTTTGCCAGTGAGGGTCACTAACAGCAACAGGTGCATCGAAGAGGCCATAAAAACCTCGCTGGCGTCAGGGGGCGTGATTGACGTCCCTCCCCACCAGTAAGAAGCCCCCCAGCGAGAGACGACCCCGCCTTTTACACCTTTTTAGGGTCAGAACCCGATACCCAAGCGGTCGGTTCCCATACTTATTCGGGTGCGGTCACGTGCGTCACTTTTGACCAGGAAAGGAACACCGGCCAGCAGGGTCTTCTGGTAGTGGGAGCACCACCTCCGCACAGGCACCTCGCATCAGTGGAGTCTCTGCAGCCCCCAGCTGTCTCTCCCCCCCCGCGTCTCAAGGAGGTTTTTGCCCGCACGGCGTCCGCTGCAGATCGTTTTTCTTTCTAAAATCTGAGGGGGACGTGAGACGTCCTAACAGAGGCGACAAGATGACAGCTGTCGAAACCCACATTACGTACAGCAACTCCTACACGATCGAAAATGAACAAGTGTACATGACCCAAGAGGACGACTGGGACAGGGACCTGCTGCTGGACCCGGCCTGGGAGAAGCAGCAGAGGAAGGTAGGTCTGGAGGCTTGGAGCAGCGGGCCACGCTTGTGCCACCGCGCGTAATTACGCACAGAATTACTGCCCTCACACTGTTAACGAGGGGTTTTAAACGCATCTTAGCAGCTGAACTCACCAAATAGAATGGTTTTCCTCGGATCGCGGGCCTCTCCCTAACTCGCACCTGGCACTTCGGTCCCGCTGGAAGCTGCATGGACAGATATATTCGGCCGTGGAACTTTCTCAGTGTTGTCTTTCCGTTACCCCCGGTTGCCCCGAGAAGACGGTCTAAATATAATACGACCCTCCCCAGTCTTCAACCTCAATTTCAATCATAACTTCAGAAACTCACACGTGTTGATGGGGTTTTAACAACATTTAACCAACGTGCAGCAGGTTTACAGCTTCATGCAGTAAGAGAGGCAGAGCTGGGATTTCATTATAGTCACTTCTCTGTTATTTGAGAACACAGAGGAATGTCTGAGGGGGGGGGGCAGAATGCTCCATATCAGTTGGTCCTACAGAATTTAATTGATCACAAATTTGTTATAAAGTTGCATCACGCAAACAAAATATCACTCAATCGATTCAGCATAAATTGTAAGAAAATAAGTCGTAAAGAAAATACTTTTAAAATAATCATTTTTGTTCAATATTCACTTTTGCGAAGTTATAGCACCGAAAAATATAAACTGTCAGAAATATATAGATTGATAGAAAGTTGTAAAGAAAAAAAATATATAACTTAAATTGATCAACATCCATATTTGTGAAGCTATAGCAACAATAAAGTTTTGGCATTAATGCTTAAAATGTCATCAACACTGAATTAATCAATGAATCCACGAATCCTTTCCCCTCTGGGTGATGATGGGATGTTTTGCTCCTGAAGTAATGAAGTGAACATAGAAGCTTGTTCCGTCAAATCAACGCTACAACAAAAGAAATCCACATTTTCACATCACTGACCAACACTATTCAAATGTATAAATACACGTAACAGATATACACAGTAAAGTTGTACATATACGTTTTTAGCTTGTTATTATTAGCCATTTTAAGCTAGCCCGGGGTGGAGGTCAGCGGTTGCCTTGGCGACCAGCTGACCTCGTCGGGTAGTGAATAAAAGTTTTTAACTGCGGCAGAAACTGCAAAGTTTAGTACATTTTTATCGTGTGTTTTAAATGTCACCAGACACAAAAGGTCGGTTTTCAGATACGATGTTCGTGGTGCGCTTGTTTCCGGAGTTGTGCTCCACGGTGGCCATGTTGGTTGGACCTGCTCCACCACAGGTGTCCTGGAGCTCAGCTGCTGATGATGTTTCACGTCTGAGTCGTAGAATAACTGTTCCCTTTAAGAACGAGTGTTTCATACATCACTCTTACATCTGAATGTATTTCTGTTTAACACACGTCAGCTCGCACAAGGTTACATAAGATGACATATCCACACTGATGAAGATATCAACATTACACCTGAATCCCAGAACTATAACAGTAAGTTCATATTAACTAGTGATATTAACTTGATATTATGGGTGATAAATAAAATCTACATATTTTCACATCATTTAAACGTTTATTCTAACTGTCAGGCTCAAAAACGTCTTTAATATGTGCCACAAAGTAAAGTAACCTGAAGCCATAATATGTTTTATACATTTTGAAGAGATATCATATATAATAACCTACAGTTTTTGGAAATAAATAGAATCTAAAAATAAATAGAATCTGTCTGTTTCACAGGCAAAATGTAGGAACTTGAGTTAAATGTTGTGAAAGTGCTGACAAATATGCTTTTCATCACTCAAATGTAATTATTAGAGGTAAAAGTGAAAACAAGCAACAGAAACTGAGGCAAAACCAGTCATGGAAAGACAGTCACACTTTGTTGTGTATTTAAATTTAGGACAATTACAACGTCTTCACATCCTCTTAGCTCTTATATGTCTCCTCCTTGTGTAGTGGCCGTCACTAGCTTGGTTGAGCAGACGGATTTTAACCCTTTAAATCTGCTGTTATTGCTATTATCATAACTTCAGTAGTTTGGGGCGATCACACAACTGGTCAGTTGTCAATTAAAAAACAATCCGGTTGATATTTTCATTACATTTAAATCTGTTAAAATCGATCCACGCTGATTGATCTCCCTTTTCTTGATCGTATCCCAGGCATCTAATCTAATCTCATCTCACCTCACCTCATCTAATCTAATCTAATCTCATCTAATCTCATATCATCTCATCTCACCTCACCTCATCTAATCTAATCTAATCTCATATCATCTCATCTCATCTCACCTCATCTGCACTTTGTGCGGCTTCACCTCACATTGCAGTGACAGAACCATCCGGCACTTTGCAGTGAATGTGCCGGATGGTTCTGTCAAAGTGTCTCAGGGGCAGTGACAGGCTGAGAGACCTCGACAGATGGTAGCCGAGCGAGCGATGGCAAAGCTGGTAGATCTACAGCCCGGGTTGGTTTCACCGACCTACAAATAAACATCTTCCTAAAAATACTTCTCAACTTGCTTGCTGCCTCCCCCCCCCCCCCCCTTCCCCTCTCCTCCTCGTCTTCACCTCTTTCTTATCGATACTCGTCTTTTCTCTTGTCAGGTGAAACGCTTCCTCTCGCCACGTTCTTCAAACAGCCCTTTGCACCTTCATTTTCTTTGCCCTATTTGTTATTTTGCCCGATGTCTTTTGAAATGTAAGGCGATACAACGAGCCCTGAACAACCTTGCCCAGACGACCCCCTCTCTTTAGTCTTCACCTCTCAACCTCCCGGGGGAGCAGGTCATCGTACTCCCTTGCTCTCCTCGGCATGTACAATCCAGCTTCAGGCGCTGATATCAGCCCATAAATATAACCAGTGCATCATTTTGCAGTGTAATGAATATGACAGGAAACCCGGCGCCACCTGTTCGCTCCTTTATCCTTGAAATTTCAGTGGAAAAAGCTGCTCAGCACTTGACGCAGTAGTAAAAGTGTTTGTCAACACACTGTGATGCCGAATCTGATACTGGACATTAGAAATAGTGTCAGATCGCTGTGTGCGTTGTGACCCGTGTGAATAGCACATCTTGACATTGGTTTATATTTATCAGGAGCAGCCCCTGTAGATTTCTGGCCTAATGATTCACGGCCTGGTTTGGAACATTTGATTTAATAGGAGCTGGCAAAGAAACGGTGTCGGAGACTGCGTCTGGTGAAGGGTGTCGGATGGATGTGAAAGGACGGAGGGACGAGTTCAGCTTCGTCTTCTCTTGGCCATTTTATTATCATTTCATCTCGGTGACGAGGCCGTTACAATCCAAGTGGACATGAACTCACTGCAGAACTGTTTGTCACAGCTGATCTGACGTGCACAACACAACCAGCGTCCACGTGAAATATCAGAACCTGAGTAGAAGGTGTTCAGAGAAGTTGAGCTGCTAACGGGCCGAGTATCTGGCTGCTTAGCGCTGCTGGCGGACACAACCTATAAATACTCGTCGGGTCATCACCAGCCTCATGGGCTCAGCTGAGCCGTCGCTTCTTCTGAACATGAACACAAAGGAAATCAGCCTCTTGTTCAAGTGGTGACGGAACCAATTCAGATTCTGATGATTCATATTCAGTTGTCTTGATAATTACTTTATATTTATGAAAGAAAATGAGTGGGTAAAAAACAGGAAACGTTTTTTATCTCCTCAAATATATTATTATAATTCTGAGTCTGATATCAGGTAAGGTAATAATCCTATTTGAGAAATGGAACTGATGCATCAATGACCGAATCAAACAATATTTATTCTCAGAACATGAATCCTCTCTTGAATCATTTCCTTTTCTCCTGCTGTTCCGCCCCCCCCCCCCCGAGGGGTGTAGATGAAAGACGTGATCACATTCAGGTGATATTCAGTGAAGTGATATTTATCTGTGGGCGAGGACAGAACTTTATGCTCGTTCTTGAATCTCATCTCAACAAGTGGTGCAGCAGGCAGACGAAGCTCCGACCTGAGACACCGGTTCACAGGAAGTGGTTTTAAATGTAGCTCTGCAGACGCTAGTTTCTTCTCTTGGTAACGATCCCGGGCGACAGCCGCCCATGAACACACTGCTGAGATCCTTCCACATGAGGAGTATGTCCTCGTGTGTGGTTTTCTGCAGTTGGTGGTAAAAGCACATATCAACAACATGTGTCTTCCTGAGTGATGCATCGAAGGAATCACATGTGATAATGAGTTAACGGTTCTTCTCTCTTATCTGAGATGGGATCTATTCACCCAAACTCCTAGAGGAGGAAGTGAAATGGGTTTCTGGAGAACTGATGATTGGAATCTTCACCTCAGTCCTAGTTGGGATCATTAATGAGGAAGTGGCAGAAGCGTTTTGTAATTCATCGCATCGCACCTGCTCCACTGACCTGTGCATTCCCACAATGCACCTGGGAGATCGTGGCCTCTTGGATTCCCTCCCATGATTCACTCTGTCAGGGTCATGTGACCCCAGGGCAGGGGGGGGGGGGGTGACTCCATTGAGCGGATCTCTGGTCCTCGTTTCCTTCAGCGACCAAATCGAGACCAAAAGTCTCAACATGTTTTTGTGACGGACAAATGACGGATGATTCAAACGGGGACAGACAATGGACGACAGCGTTTCCATTTGTCACCTTCGACTCTACCTCCGGAGCAGAGGAGGAGTTCTTCTTCTTGATCGTTCCTCTGCTCAGCTTCTTCAGAATAGATCCTACAGATCTTAAACCATGTCACTGTCCAGACTAAAGATTGTCCTTAAAACCTAATGGAGAATTGTGTGATAAATAACAGGAGGAGCTGGTGCCGTGCTCTGTGTATGTTGTGTGTGAGACTTGTGTGTGAGTCTAGGAGTTAAACGTAAGTGGAGAGGTGACAGAACTTGCAGTCAGATCAAATAGCAGTTGCTATTCCAGAAGCCGTGTCCATGTAGGGAGGCGTCTATAAACTGCTTCGGTGCAGTCGCAGGAGCCCTGGGAGGCCGGAGGAAGGGCGGAGGCGTGTGAGACATGTTCTTCGTGGGCTATTTTATTAGCATGACGGCGTGTATCCGGTGAGTTCAGCAGTCGGATGCAGCTCGAAGACAGTTTCTTGCTCGTGTTGTGAATGCGAAAGCAGACACACGAGGCCGAGTGGCTGAAAGTGGAAATGAAGGTTGATGAGCTGCAAGGCGGCCATGTTGGTCCCAGCGATCCTGTGGAAATAGAATAAAACCCTGGATTGGTTAGAGCCCCCGTCCACGGCGCTGCTCCCTCCTTCACACGATCTCATGTTGGAGTTTAAACCTTCGACCGTCCCAGTTTCAGCTGCTTGGACTCAGTTTAAAATGGCGACTTGTGTTTGTGAGGCAGTGGGGGGGACGGACCTCCGCAGGAAGCATCAGATCAACTCTGCAGCTCTTTCCTGTCGTAATGAGACGATCTGTGGAAAAATGAACTGAGCTCATAATGGGGGGGGGCTGCACGCTGGATATTTATAGGTTTGGTGGCAGCAGAAGTTACAGTCATCAGTTGGATGTCTGCTGAGGTGATAGGTCTCTTATAATAGGTCTGACGTCATGAAGATATCATTACGTACTTCTTAACGGCTTCGAAAGCTGCAGATGCTCAAGAAACGAGCAGTAGAAGATGATCATTTTTGATTTCACCTCAACATGAGAGGTGATTCGATGTGTTTCCCCTCAGGAGGAATGAGACGAACCCCAGTCAGTGTTTATTGGCTGTTGTCTCAGAGCAGCTGGCGTCCTGAGTGACGAGGCCGCGGTCACATGGTCACTTCAGCGTCTCAGCCTGCAAATAACAAAATGAAGTCACACTTGTAAGATCATCTGACTGCAGTTCTCTGAAGGAGCCAGAAGTAGAATCACTGGGTTTACAGGGACCAGTGAGTGCTGGGAAGCTGCATGTTACCACAGATCAGTTCTCAAGGCTGCTCGCTCAGAAGGAATTAGCTGACCCCAGATCTGCCTGGACGGGTTTGCTTCTTATTTCAGAGAAAGAAGCTGCGAACTGAAATCAGACACAACGCGGAGAACCTGGTGCAAGATGTGCTGCAGGGTTGTCAGGACAGTTTCCACGAGGCACACATTGTGTTAGTATTTGTGTGGTTGTGTACTTCACTCCTCAGAAGACTCACAACAGAGCCTAATATTGTTGGTACAGAACTCCTCTTTAACTCTTTAAAGCATTAGCATTGTTCCCAGTGTGTTTGTGGTCTGTCATCACCTGTTCTCTCACCATCTGAAATCCCTCTGCCCACAGTACATCTCACTGGCATGTGGCACGCACACACACACACACACACACACAGTTGGACGAGAAGAGGCGTCCTAGGCCTTTTATCCCCCCAACACAGACCTAGATCCATCTGGACCCGGGCCCCTCAGCGGAGGTGGCCCTGTTGTCAGCAGGGTCTCTGGGGTCTTAGCCCGTTAAGTCCAGGGGGAAAGAAACTCATAAACTGATGCTGTAACGATTCACTTCACTGTTAAACATTATATTACCAGTCCCATAATATGCTCCCAGGTTATGATTCAATATGAGAATCTTTAGAATCTTCTCTTTAAGGCCGTGAATGTTCCGACCCACACAGAAGTGTGATCCTCTGCCTGTTGCTTTGTTTCTGAGTGAATCGGACGAGCTCGTGCTTCCTGCTTCACGCAGTTTGAGGACGTTAACCAATCAAATCACGTTAATGCCAAAGACCTGGTTCATCCGGTTGGAGGTTTGATTTCCCGTTAACTTCTCTTTAGCGTTGTGTTGATTGGTAGCCTGGCACATTGGCACAAAAGCCGATAAGTTGTGTGTCCTGTTCTGTGACGGTTGTTGTTACGACGCTGGCGTGATGGTCGTAGCACCACGCGGTAAGGTATTCACGTGTGTGCTGCATCAGCACTGTTATGTATAATCTGTGAGAATATAGATCATTCTCTTGATGAATCATCTTGTTTAAAGATTTCAGAAACTTTCCCAAGTCTCAATTTGTGATCATGTATGACAAAGAAAATTCTAATTCTCATATTTGACAAGATACAAGATTTTAGCTTATGTGAAAAATGACTAAAACAATTTATAGATTATGAAAAAGGTTTTGTATTTTTTAACTGACAATGTATAATTACAGCTCCACACAAAATGCCTGAGTAACCTTCTGCTTGACAAATTGTGTGTGACATGATGACGAGCACAGTTTTCAGCTGTAAATAGCCGGAGGGAGAAGAACTTTAGAAGCTTCACTACGGGGCTGTGGTTTCCTCTGAGCCACGAGGTCACACCACCTTCACTGAACCTCCACGGGGGGGCAGATGTGGACAGATGTGTCCTGGTGTGAGAATGAGGTTCTGAGAGGTGAGTCCACGGGGCAGGAGGGTTCAGGGTATTAGGGGTGGGTGGGGGGGGGATTAACTCTTGGCTCTTGTGTCATTGTCCCAAATCGTCCCTGTGGCACCCAAGTTCAGGGTGGGGGGGGGTATTTAAAGCCTGCAAAGGGGGAGAAGGGTGGAAGGAGGGAGGGTGAGGGAGGGTCGGGTGGTGGCTCCTGAATGTCGGCTCCACCTGTCGTGTGTCGGAGACAGAACTCTGACGCTGTCACGGTGACGTCACACGTGAAGACAGACACACAAACTGAGACTGGTGGTAAAGCAAGGACAGACGTGAGGTTTGTCTTTCAGTGTCTCGCTAACTCTTAATGCAAAGCACCTTTCAAAACGGCTTCTTTAAGACTTTATTGAGATAAAAATAAGATAAATCCCCAAGAAAAAGTACTAATTACATGATGAAACATGTAAAATGGTGCAAAAGAAAGTGACGTCAAACCAGATATATTAATATTGACTTGTTAGTTGTGGGTTTTTAATTTGAGGAAAGATTTCTCTCTTTGTGATTCAAGTGTGTTTAAGGATATTTTTAATTTGAGCTGTTTAGATGTTGTGTAGTATTTCTACTGACGTCAGTATCTCAACATGAAGCAGCTTTGTTTATAGATTTATCTCTGAAAACATTAAGTGTGAATGTGTGTGTCCTTGTGCATCACTGACATAGTGACCTCATAAACAAAAGAGCAGTGTGTATTTATGTGACGGCTTTTATAGTGTTGCAGAGGCATGTGAGCAGGCCATGGTGTGTGTGTGTGTGTGTGTGTGTGTGTGTGTGTGTGTGTGTGTGTGTGTGTGTGTGTGTGTGTGTGTGTGTGTGTGTGTGTGTGTGTGTGTGCGTGTGAGAGACAAAGGTGGCTGCAGTGGGACAGGTGTGTCCTCCGTGTCAAACTTACAGGCTCTAAGTATTTTCGGCAGTGAGACATAAATACACACACTTCTCTCAGCGTCTACCCGAGCCTGAGGGGACGAGCACCTCTCAGGGTTTTAGATAATTGATTGATTCAACAAAGTCTAATTGTTCAAATAACATTGTTTAATTTTACAATATTAAACCATTGTAACCATAATCGGACCAAGGACTGAGAAACGTGATTCCCACAACATGACGTGAACTTAAAGCCTGAAGTTCCTTCTTGATCGTATGGAGGAGGAAACAGATCAAACTAACAAGCTTCATTTTATCTTTACAAGCCTCCAACAAGTTCAATTAGCTATAAAAATACAATCTATGCTTAAACTTCATTTGTTACCTGTAATTAATGAAAGTAAATAAGATTAAAAGACAAATGTAAAAAGAGAAGAGGATGAACTCAGGACTTTATCTGATTTAATGTAATGATGATTCTCTTTGTAGTTTATGAACAATAACAGATTCTCATAATATGGATTATGAGGATCTGTATCTGTATTTCTGTTGAAGCTTCTGATTGACACTTGCCCCGCCCTTTTGTGTGACATCACCCCCATGACGTCATGTGATTTCAGTCACATGACATCATGTTAAGTTATATAACTTATATTCAGTTTGTGTGAGTGATGTGTTCAAATACAACGAGGTGATCTCCAGCTGTTAGAGACCATTTTGTGATTTAAGGATGGAGAAGGTCATCATTCAGTCCTTCAAACATTTGGAAGCTAACGATGCTAAACATCTGGATCCGTAACGGACATGATGCTAATCCTGCTCATGACTGCCCCCGGAGGCCCACCGCAGGAACTGCATCGGCTCTTTGAGGGACGTTATTAGGAGCTGTGTGTGTGTGTGTGTGTGTGTGTGTGTGTGTGTGTGTGTGTGTGTGTGTGTGTGTGTCAGCTGTATTGAGGGTCAGCAGCCCTTATTCCCCTTGAGGTATGGGGGGGGGGGGGGGGGGTAGGTATGACAGGCATTCAGCTGGGCCACCATGACCTCATTTAACAAGAAGGCCGAGCTGAGCCAGGCTAGACGGACAGGTGTGGACAGACAGGGGGGGGCAGAGGGGAGGTGCTTGAGGAGGAGGTGTAAATCAAACTATCTCAGGTAGGACAGACGGGGGGGGGGGGGGGGGGGGGGCAGAGGGGAGGTGCTTGAGGAGGAGGTGTAAATCAGGGAGGACAGATAACTGGCTCCTGCTGAGATTCTGGATTTGATGGATCCTGATTTCATTCACACCTGCTCCTCTTTGATGTGAACTCCTCCTGTTTCCCACACGTTCTCCAGTTTATTATTTTATATCTCCTCCTCCTCCTCCTCCTCCTCCTCCTCTCTGTCTTGGACCTTTACAGTTCACCTCAGGAATCCTGCCTTCTCAGCTGTCCACCGGTGTCCCATAGCAACCCGATTTAGCCTCAGCCACCGCCTCCTCTTGGCCCTCCCACCACCAGGTCTTTTCTCCTCCTCCTCCTCCTCCTAAATTTGGTCATGCATGGCAAAGAAGACGAGCACCTGCTGGGACCCGGTGGCCTCCTTCTCCTCTCTCCTTTACATCCAATGACACTCCTCTCTCTCCTCTCATCCCGTCACTCCTCTCACTCCTCTGTCTCCTCCCTCTCTCCTCCGCCTGTCTCCTCTCCGTCCATCCTGCAGATCTGCAGTCACACTCCAGTGCAGACATCAGACCTGGAAACACACACACACTCATTTGAAGCCTCTCGAAACACTGATCAGAGTCTGATTGTCGCCGACGAGCACGACCGATTCCATCAGTAAGAACTCGGCCGAGAGCCATTTACATCTGTGTTCTGCCCGTCACTCATCACATGTCACACGTCACTCGTCGGCCAATGAAACCTGTAGAAATCCTCTCCCTCTCTTATGAGGCCTCAGGCTGCTCCTTGGTACCAGACTCATTAAACCTGAAACCAGATGTTCAATGATCACATCTGTTAACTCTCTCTTTGTGTGCGTGCTGTCAGTACACGTGGATGTATGTGTCACACATGTATATGACCGTGTCTCCTCTCTCCCCCCCCCCCCCCTCAGACCTTCACAGCTTGGTGTAACTCCCACTTGAGGAAGGCCGGCACACAGATCGAGAACATTGAAGAGGATTTCAGAAATGGCCTCAAACTCATGCTGCTGCTGGAGGTCATATCAGGTGGAGTCCATGACACTGTGATCATGTGATACTGATCTGTCAGTCATCAATAATAACAATAACAATAACAACAATATACCTAAGATGATCCGAGGGATGAACCCTGATGACAAAGTAAATACGAATGTGTTTGTTGGTCTTTAAGAGACAAAGGAGACTTTCAGTGAAACTGACAAAATCTGTAAATCGTCACATTTGAGGAGCAGCAATCACAGACATCATCGGCATAAACGTTTAATTGTTGATTAAAATCTTTTGCAAATGAATTTTCTGATGAATGACAAACTGAGCAACAGTTGTTTCCGCCCTGGTAAACATTGTTTCTGTCATTCAGGCGAGAGACTGCCCAAACCCGACAAGGGCAAGATGCGTTTCCATAAGATCGCCAACGTGAACAAAGCCCTGGACTTCATCTGCAGCAAGGGAGTGAAGCTGGTGTCCATCGGTGCTGAGGGTGAGTCGCCTGCTTTAATCAACACAGCTTCATCTGAATAATCATCTATCAAAGTAAACTGTTGTTTCATTCACTTGAGACTTTGTGTTTTTAAAGACGTTTTAGTCAAACAGTGAAATTGTCCTCGATAGAAGAACAAACCTCTAAATATTAGAATTTAAAACCTTTATTATTGAATTAAACTCAATGTTCAGTGAAATGTTCAAAGCTGCTGAGTGAATCACATCAATCTAAATCTGTTGGGTTCTGAGGTCAAACTGGGTGAAACCACAGAAACACGCTGTGACGTTCACTTGTGTAACTTTCAGCTCAAAAGCTGTTGCACAAAAATTCCCTAATTGCAGCTCAGATTTCCTCGGAGCCTTCGGGCCGCACGGAATTCAATTAGTCTCAAGAACTTCAAACGATCTTCTCACCTCGTAGAGAGTCCCAGGACCCGGTCTCCATCTTCTCCACTAATGTGTGTTGGTGTGTTTGTGCAGAGATCGTGGACGGTAATGGGAAGATGACCCTGGGTATGATCTGGACCATCATCCTGCGCTTTGCCATCCAGGACATCTCCGTGGAAGGTGAAGTTGAATCCTCATTACAAACACGCCACACGTTTGTTGGGTTAAAGATGTGAAACGGTTTAAAGAATCGTTAAGAAATAGATCAACAGGTAAAATCACAACTTTGAGATCTTTGCACTTTGGTTTTCATACAGATTGAAATGACTAGATTCAAACATGTTTGTGTGTCAGGTTACAAAGGAACACACTTCCTGTTTGTGGTGTTTTATTCATCAACATTAGCGAACGATGTGTGTCGAGTTTATTCCACACGAGAGCAGCTCTCTGCTTCTGACTAGAATCCCCACGTGTGTTATATGAGCACAACCTTCTGAACTCATGAAACACTTCTCGTCTCCAAGTAGCGTCACAATCCAGACTTTGCTCAGATGCTCACCTCAGTTTCCTCCACTGTGCGACATGTGCAGTCAATAACCTTTTATTCGTTCCATCAACTTTATATCTTATCATTATTCAAGACACAGCACATTTCTGTGAGAAGGACTCAGACCTTCAGCTCGTCTTCTTCGTCTCTTTGTGGAAGCTGCTCTGCAATGTGCTCCGACCTCCCATAATGCATCATTCCTCTGCCAGCGCAGGACAGAATGTCTGAACCTCGTTTATTAGGATTCTCTCCTCGTGGTTCATTCACCGTTAAACTTCATCTTCCATGAATCCAACCTGTATATATTAAACATCTTATTACATTCAGGCCACTTCCCTTGTTCATAAAGAATAATGTTTGACTGTGTCTGCAGAGACCTCTGCCAAGGAGGGTCTGCTGCTGTGGTGCCAGAGGAAGACTGCCCCCTACAGGAACGTCAACGTGCAGAACTTCCACATCAGGTGGGTCAACACCACCGAACTGTGGCGTCCACAGAGAACTGCAGCCGCTCGTATCCACCATGTTGTTTCCCAGCTGTTACTGTCACACGTTCCCTTCCTCCTTTATCACTGATCACTTTTCTTTGTTCCGTCTTCATCTTTTATTACTTTACGTCTTCTTCCTGCTCCTCCTCTTCCTCCTCTTCCTCCTCCTCTTCCTCCTCTCAGTTGGAAGGACGGCCTGGCTCTGTGCGCCCTCATCCACAGACACAGACCCGACCTCATCGACTACTCCAAACTGAGAAAGGTGCCCTGTCCTCGCTTTGTTCCACCATCAATACTCCTTCTTTCACTCCTGTTTCTGTTCAGATGCTTTCTGCTGTTATCGCGTATTTCACAGGACTTAACCACAGGAAATCGTTTGTAGATATGACAGATGTCCTGTGTTTGTGTCTGCAGGACGACCCCATTGGAAACCTGAACACCGCCTTCGAGGTGGCTGAGAAGTTCCTGGACATCCCCAAGATGCTGGACGCTGAAGGTGAGGAAACACTGGAGCTCAGGAACCAGACAGAACCGTATCGAGTTCACGACGGCAGATCGCACGAGGACGAGAGAACTTTGAAATCATCTGTTGAAGAACTGATGTTTCTATAAGTTTTCATACAAACATAGATTTTAAATCATTTAGTATTTTACTGACACTTTTCAAAAGCCAAACTAAGGTTATGTGTTCATGAGGTATAATAATTGTAATATGAATCTATCCTCAGATATTGTGAACACACCCAAACCCGATGAGAAGGCCATCATGACCTACGTGTCCTGCTTCTACCACGCCTTCGCTGGAGCTGAGCAGGTCAGACGGCGTTTTACTTTATTATTGAACGTACTAATATTTAATATATCATATAAATGTAAATGTTCATGTCGTCCTCTCAGGCTGAGACCGCCGCCAACCGCATCTGCAAAGTTCTGGCCGTCAACCAGGAAAACGAGAAACTGATGGAGGAGTACGAGAAGCTGGCGAGTGAGGTGAGAGAAAACTCCTCCTCTGCAACAAGTTCAAATCACTGCTCCTCCTCTTCGTCATTTCTTTTTCTTTTCCACGAATAACTGATTAAATTACTGATATTGTTAAGACCAGTGGAATTCAGAGGGTCTAAGTGAAGGTCAAAGGTCAAGTGAGATAGAATCTTGAAGATAGTTTGGTAAGAATTGATGAAGAAGAGACGAAGCTTCATTTAATCTCAAATCCAAAGTCAGTCAACCACAAAAAAACTAATCCAGACAAAATGTACCAACGATGGAAACATGTCACAGTGACGGATATAAAACCTCTAGATTGAAATAACCCTTGATGATTGAACTCTGCAGCTGCTGGAGTGGATCCGCCGCACCATCCCCTGGCTGGAGAACCGCTTGACGGAGCAGACCATGCGCGCCATGCAGCAGAAGCTGGAGGACTTCCGTGACTACCGCCGCATCCACAAGCCGCCACGCGTGCAGGAGAAATGTCAGCTGGAGATCAACTTCAACACCCTGCAGACCAAGCTGCGGCTCAGCAACAGGCCCGCCTTCATGCCCTCCGAGGGCAAGATGGTGTCGGTGAGGCAGCAGCACGCCATCAATCTGGGTTCATAGGCTCTCAGCATTGATATTAGAAAAAGCTCCATGAATATATAAACTCTTCGTCCCTTCCACACGTCACAGTAATGACTAAACCTCCTCCTCCTCCTTCAGGACATTGCCAACGCCTGGAAGGGTCTGGAGCAGGTGGAGAAGGGCTACGAGGAGTGGCTGCTGACGGAGATCCGTCGCCTGGAGAGACTCGACCACCTGGCTGAGAAGTTCAAGCAGAAGTGTGCGATGCACGAGTCCTGGACCGGAGGTAAGAACTGAAGAAGCAGGAGCGATCTCAGGGAGTCAGCTCTGAGGTCAGAGGGACGGGATCAAATCTTCCTGGTTTCACACAGAAGAAGTTGGAGCTTCTATTTTCTATTATTGATAATAATAATAATAAGTTAAAGTGTGTGCTCCCACTGGTTATTACCCATGATCCTCTGCTTCCTGACCCTGAAGAGCTGCAGCTGTAACAAATCCACCAAACTCTGTTTCTTCATGTTTAACAGTTTCCTGCTGAATATTGGAGATAAACTCTGGTTTTTAATAACTTCAGAGTGTTTCTAACTGATCTGAGTTCAGCTTCACTCTTCACCTGGAGCTGGTTGTGACAGTTGAAGCTGACTCTCAGTCAGTTCTTCTCACAGGAGATGGAACCCACTCAGCAGAGAACAGAGAACAGACGCTCTGTGAACATGAGAAAGTTTCCTCCTTCTCTCCCTCTCACACATCAGACTCATCCTCAGTGTTGCTTTAACAACTGTGAGTCTTGACCTTTCCCCCCCGTGTGTTTCAGGTAAGGAGGACCTGTTGTCCCAGAAGGATTACGAGTCAGCGTCTCTGATGGAGATCAGAGCCCTCATGAGGAAGCACGAGGCCTTCGAGAGCGACCTCGCCGCTCACCAGGACAGAGTGGAGCAGATCGCCGCCATCGCCCAGGAGCTGAAGTAAGACCCACCACGAGGAGGAAGTGGAGATGAAGGGTTTCTAACGTGGAGATCACTGAGAAATAAAGATGGAGAGCAGGAGAAACAGGAGGAGAAACTGTGCTGTCTCGGAAACTGAAGGAGGTAGAGAGATGGTCGAGGTAGAAGAATACGAGAAGAACAAAAGGTGCAACAGACGAGTGAGAAGCATATTAATGAGAGATGAAGAGATGAATCATGAAAGAGCAGAAACCTCTTGATCTCCACGTTTCCTTCCTCCACCGCTGCTCAGGAGCTCTTTGATGATATATACAGTAAATTAATATGAATATGTATAAATGTCAAACCTCATTTATCAGGGCTTCAAAAGCTAAACGCTCTCCGGTGACCTCTGCGTCGCAGGTGAGGATAAAAACGACCTGAAGTATGGGACGGTAGTTTCTCACTGAAGTTATGATAAAGTGACAGAAGTTAGTTTTGGAACTGGCAGTAAACTTGTTGCTTTGAGTTTATTACAGTTACAGTGACGCAGTAACAGATTACATTTTAAATTACAGTCTTACACTGATATTTTACACGAGATCACGTTTCATTTAGACATTTTACTTTTTACCATTATACATTAAAGACTGTTTATAAAGATGGACGACACGTCCCCACTTCCATCAGATGGACAGATGTTCTGATATGGGCGCTGCCATCTCGCACTGGTAATGTCATTACTACAAAATGAGAGAAACCATTGTGTGTGTTGTGACCTTAGTCTGGTCCATGTCCCATCCACTACCATGGAGAAGGTGGGGTTTACGACCTGTTGTCCATCTGTATATGAAATAGATGAAGATGTATTTGACTCCCTCAGTGAGCTGGATTACCACGATGCTGCCACAGTCAACACCCGCTGCCAGGGCATCTGTGACCAGTGGGACAACCTGGGGACCCTGACCCAGAAGAGGAGGGACGCACTGGAGGTAGACATTCATATTCATATTCATAATGTTATAGATATACTCAGTGTTTATCACCTTTTATCCAAAACTAATTGAGATGTCAGTTGTCTGTTGAACACAAGCTACAGTCTGAACACACGTGTATTGTGTGTTGTTGTGTGTGTAGCGTGTGGAGAAGCTGTGGGAGACTATTGACCAGCTGTACCTGGAGTTTGCCAAGAGGGCGGCGCCATTTAACAACTGGATGGACGGAGCCATGGAGGACCTGCAGGACATGTTCATCGTCCACAGCATCGAGGAGATCCAGGTACACACAGCACCATGAACACACACACTACAGTTTTTAACACCAACCATAACAGAACCATAAGGAAACATCAGCATGCTTTATACATGTAGAGATAAATCCTGAGTTATTATGTGAAAAGACTGTTAAAGTAATAAAATGTCCAGAATCTCCTTTGTCTGGATCCGAGTCAAAGTTTCACAGGTTCTCTCTTGGTCCTGAGTAAAATCCAACAGAATCAAACTTCCTCTGTCTGACTCCACCCCCCCCCCCCCCACAGAGTCTGATCACCGCTCACGACCAGTTCAAGGCCACCCTGCCCGAGGCCGACAAGGAGCGCATGGCCACCATGGGCATCCACAACGAGATCCTGAAGATCGCCCAGACCTACGGCATCAAGCTGTCCGGAATCAACCCCTACACCAACCTCACCCCCCCGGACATCAGCACTAAGTGGGACACCGTGAGTCGAATCCAACGCACCCACAAACAAGTGGGATTCCCAGTCAAGGGAACAGGAAATGACACATTAATAGATTATTTAGAATTTTCCCAACGTTCTGCATTGCACTTGTTCATCTGGCTGATGAGAAACAGCTCTTTGATGGCGACACAGTGTCGAGGTTAGACGTGAGCTAGAGGAGACACGTGATGCTTCTCCAGTTTCCTTCCTCTGGTGTGATAAACCTCTAACTGGTCTGCAGGTGAAGCACCTCGTGCCCCTCAGAGACCAAATGCTCCAGGAGGAGGTGGCCAGACAACAGGCCAACGAGAGACTGAGGCGCCAGTTCGCTGCCCAGGCCAACATCATCGGACCCTGGATTCAAACCAACATGGAGGTACGGCAGAGAAGGGACCTTCAGTCTGATTGGACGATATCACCGTGAAGGAACCTTGACATGAGACTTTGCTGCATGTAGAACACGGAGTAGATCATTATACAGTAAAACTCTTCATGACAAAGAAATGTAATCGATCCTTTACAGTTTAACCATGAACTTTATTATCAATAAATAAAACTCCACAATATATAGAAACAACAGAAATAAACACCCAAATAGATACAACTTAAATTAAGAAAACTGATTTTTCTTTTCTGCATCGTTTATTCAGGAAAATAAGTTTTCATCTCATTTCAATTGAGCACGGAAACCAAACATTACACAGCATATTAAAAATAGTATAGTATATAAAATATATGTAATTCAATAATTCAAAGTTAATGATTTCATGTTATTATTTAACTGGTTCCTGAGTAATCTGGACGTCATTAATTATTGGATGTGTGAACAACACACCACATATACCTGCTGATACTAAAGATATAAAAATAGGACTTGGCTTCAGTGGAATCTTCTCACGGTGTTTCTTGCTTCCTGCAGGAGATCAGCCACGTGTCCGTGGACATCGCCAGCTCCCTGGAGGAACAGATGAACAGCCTGAAACAGTACGAGCAGAACATCATCAACTACAAATCCAACATCGACAAGCTGGAGGGCGACCACCAGCTCAGCCAGGAGTCCCTCATCTTCGACAACAAGCACACCAACTACACCATGGAGGTGCGGCGCGCGGAGGCACTTTCACTTTGCATCTTCCTCCTGCTCTGTTTCATTTCTTCATTCATCCATTTTCCCCTCCACCACTGCAGCACATCCGCGTGGGCTGGGAGCAGCTGCTCACCACCATCGCCAGAACCATCAACGAGGTGGAGAACCAGATCCTGACCCGCGACGCCAAGGGCATCAGCCAGGAGCAGCTCAACGAGTTCAGAGCCTCCTTCAACCACTTCGACAGGGTGAGGCGTTCGCTGCCCGCGGGACAAACCACACAGAGAGCTCGTATAGAAAGACCTTTTTCATTAGACTGTTTATTTAAAACTCAGAAATCAAGACAATAGCAGCAGAGATCTTGTGAAACATCAGGACTCATGATGAATCCACACATTTGTTTTTCCTTTGCAGAAGAGAAACGGAATGATGGACCCAGACGACTTCCGCGCCTGCCTCATCTCCATGGGCTACGATCTGGTGAGTCCGAATATTCTGATATCAATTTAAACTTCACGTGTTTAACTTGAATACGATGAGTGAAGACAAGTCGTTAAAGGAAAACTCAATAAAGGATCCTCTCCCCCCCGACAGGGTGAGGTGGAGTTTGCTCGCATCATGACCCTGGTGGACCCCAACAACACGGGGGTGGTGACCTTCCAGGCCTTCATCGACTTCATGACCCGCGAGACCGCTGAGACCGACACTGCAGAACAGGTCATGGCCTCCTTCAAGATTCTGGCCTCAGACAAGGTGAGAGGATCCTGTCTTACACTGAGGTGATCGATAACTAGATCCACAGCTTCAGTTGAACCACATCGACTCCCTCTCCTCTCCTCTGCAGAACTACATCACCATGGAGGAGCTGCGCAGGGAGCTGCCGCTCGAGCAGGCCGAGTACTGCATCAGCCGCATGACCAAGTACATCGCAGTCGACAGCCCGACCGGCGCCCTGGACTACATCTCCTTCTCCAGTGCCCTCTACGGAGAGAGCGACTTGTAAAAACACAGCCGCTTTCTCTTCACCTCCTCTCATCCCTTCTTCCCAGCTTCCCCCTATTTCTCCTGTTCGGAGAGAGCGATTTTAAACCCTTCCACTGTCCTCCTACATTTGTTCTTATCATCTTTTCCTCTTTAAATCTTAACCTCTACTCCCCCCCCCCCCCCCTGTCTACACTGCCTGAGAGGGTGAGAGTAGAAGACTCTGCTCAAATCTGGACGGCCCCTCTTCTTTCCAAACCTTTAGAACACCCACGGGTGCCAGGCTGAACTTATGTAGGAGCGTACATAAACAGACTTGTAGATGTCGAACAGAAGGTGGTGACGAGGGGAAAGATAACGAATCGTGTGTTGAGCAAAGCCTCCTGCTCTCCGCCCTCTCGCTCTCAGATGACATATTTTTGTAGAAGGGTAATTAAAGAAGAAAATGTGATGAAAAAGCTGGTTGGTCAGTTGGCTTGTTGGTTGTGTATTTGTGCAGATGCATGCTATGTTGAAGTTTAGAAATGCTGCAAGTCTCAGACTCTTAAATCGTGTAAAACCCATCGTCAGCAGAGGAAAGTCAGGGGTTCGAGTCCGGGCCACACCGAGGGCGTGAGCAGCGCGTGGCGGCCGCGTCTCGTGCGTTCACACAGGCAGCGTGTCTGCTAGTCAGGGTACTGGTATAATTACTGTGTTTTCTGGAATAAAAGTACTGCGTTAACTAAACGCAGCTTCTGGTCCTGCAACTACAATACTTATCTTGTTATTGTCAACAGAAACGCTGGAGTGCTTTTACTCTGAAACAGGAAGTGCTGCAGATGTTTGTGACATATTTGATTCTCTTCGTGTGTTCGAACCGAGCTCGGTGAACTCCGGCTCCAGAAGAGCAGCACGGCTCAGTTTAGTCCCAACCTGAGAACAAAAGCTCAACTCTCTGCGGCGCCCACGCGACGCTCACGCAGCCCGTGTGGCCCGAGCGTAACCACCAAACACTCTCAAGTGAAACATTAAAAGTACCACTGTGAAACATGAACGTTAGCAACTATCATCTTTATCCCGGGGATCTTAGAACCTTTAGGAAGCGCAGGAACAAACGGAGGATGAATGAGAGAATCTAGACTCTGAAGGGCTGAGTGATAAACGGAGAGAGAGCAACTCGAAGCAAAGCACTGTGGGTAAATGAAGATAAAAGTGAGAGGGCCGTGGCTCAGAGGGAAGACGGAAAGACAAACGTTATGGCCACAGAGAGACGTCCCACGCCTCTCCGGAGGAGGAGGGGCTTAGAGAGGGGGCGTCGAGCAGTGAGACAGACGACAGGGCGTCAGGGAAGTTGCGGACTGATAAAGAAGAATCGATCCTGTACGTGGGACCGTGGCAGACCTCTGTCAGCGAGGGGCTCGTGGGGTTAATGACAGGTCGGCCATGATTAAAGCAGTGCGAGTTCTCCTCATTCTTCTCCGTCCTTCATCCTCAACTCACTGTTCATCACTGACGCCACCAAAACCCACTTTCACACAGTGCCACGCAAAACACCACAACTTGGAATAAAACAAATGATTAAACACTAGTTTCTCGTGTCGTTATTTTCATTAAAACTTAAGGGTGATTGGTTTCTCTTGATTCTTCCATTTTCCCTTAAAGCAAAACAGCAGCTTGACTGAAACGACGTGGATCAAGGAGACTCACAGTTGATCACCATGTGTGGCTGCAGGGGGCGCTGTTGCTCACTAACAGTTACACGGTGTTTCTTAAACTCTAAAGTTGACCACAGTAAAACAAGTGTAACGACGTCATGTGGTTCACTGCTGACTAACGAATCAGGATCTAAAGACTGAATGTCTGACCTTGAACCCCCGACCTCACATGTCAGGGTCGTCGTCAGGCTCCCAGCAGAGGTGGGAGGGGAAGTCCAGGCCTCTCTCCTGGGCCAAGCGTGTCCAGCGCTCCTCGTCCCCTCGGTGCGTCAGGTACCTGCAGCCCATCCTCTGCTCGAACGCCCGGAGGTCGCACCACAGCTGGAAGTCCTGCAGGAGAGAGAGAGGAGGAGGAGCTGATCTCAGATGTGTGATATGATCCAATCAGATACATGAGGGAACTTTAATCGTCCTGAAATCAACACATGGAACATTTATACTGAACAACATACTGAATAATGAGTAATTGAAGTTATTTAAGGGGAGTGACCTGCAGCCAGGGGTGTCCCAGAGCTCTGCCCACGCTGAACCTCTGTCTGAGCGACACCCGCAGCAGGTTGTTGATGAGACTCACAGCTGGACAGGGACAGAGACAGAGACACATTCATTCAACTGCTCCAGTGGAGACACATCGTGGAAATGTGCTGGAAGAGATGCAACTGGTTTTTACACGACCCCCGTTTCAAGCATCGTGATGCATTCAAGGACATCCAGCGGCTCTAATCAGCAGGTGTCAGGAAGCCTTGAAGTCATTATCAGAAGACATCAAACATGAACCATGTAGGATTCATATTTCATATGTCAGAATGTCCTTGAATGCACCAACAGTTGTTTGAAATATAACAATAATAAAGTCGTTACCCTCCAGTGAGATGGAGGCCCACGGTTGCCGTGGATACATGAAGGTGGCATTGGTGATCTGCTGTTTGATGTCCTCGTCCTCGTTGAAGGGGAACGTCCCGCTCAGGCTCACGTACATGATCACGCCCACTGACCACATGTCCAGCGAGCGGTTGTAGCCGCTGCTGCTGATGACCTCGGGCGCCAGGTAGGCCGGCGTCCCCACCACCGTGCGGCGGAAGGACTTCTCGCTGATGATGCGGGCGAAGCCGAAGTCGCACAGCTTCACCTGCGGACCCACAGTGGATTCAGGGAGACGCACACACAACTGCAGCTGCTGTGAGGAGTGAATGAATGATAAGTCCCACCTGAGGGAGGGGCTCGGCCGAGGCCAGGAGAACGTTCTCCGGTTTGAGGTCACAGTGAGCGATGTGTTTGAAGTGCAGGTAGCGCAGGGCCTCGAGGATCTGCCGGAGGAAACACTCATTCACTCATGTAAGCAGGAGGAGCAGATCCACCAACATTGTACTTTTCAGATTGATTCTAATTCTCTGGATGATTTCAAACAGGTAAACAAGCATCATTTATTTCAACCTCGTTGAATTAGAATCATTGAGATCAGAGAAATGAGACAAAGGGACTTGGGGGCCGGGGCAGTTGCTTGGCTCACCCCCCCTGTTGCAGCGCCCCTGCTAACAGACAGTAGCAGCATCCAGAGCATTTCTCCTGTAGCCTCAGTAGCTCTCACACCTCCAAGGCACAACAGCTTCCTGTGCACCACATCGCACACACTCAGATATCAGCTTCCTCAACACATCTATTAGGATCTATTCAAATCTGTGAACGTGTCAGGAAACATCTCTCACAATGTGAAGTGATGAAAACATTCTCCTTTGTCTGGTTCCTTCACACGAGCAGAAGAGGATACCAACGACTCCTCGACTCACCTGCATCACCAGGAAGCGCGTGTTGCGTTCAGGGAGTCGTCCTTTCTCATTGGACAGAATCATCTCCAGCATGTCTCCGTGGAGCTTCTCCATGACGACAAAGACGTACTGGACGGTCTCGAACATCCCCTCCAACAGAACCACACCGTTGTGCGACAGATTCTGGTGAAACACACACACATCTTACTTATGTTCAATGAGAAGCACAAACACACAGAGAAGACGTCTCCGGACCTGCAGGATGGAAACTTCATTCCTCAGATGAGTCTCTTGTTTGGTGGGAAAACGAGTCTTGTCGATGACCTTGATGGCGACTGCTCGCCCCGACTTCCTGTGAGTACCTGCAGAGCGAGAGGCGACTCGATTATAAAGCTCTACTTTCACTACACTTACTAGAGATTACTATTAATACAGTTGGTCAGAAATGTTCGGGCTACAGATGTTTCTGTGACAATTTCACAGGTTCCACGTTATTTTCCAGGGGAGTTAACTAGAAAGAAGTTAGTATAAATTATAGGGAACATTTAGTCATTAAATGATATAATTAAAGAGTCTTTTGGTCAGTGTAGAGGAGGTTATCTGAATATCTGGAACACGTGATGGACAACGAGAGGTTTTTCTTGTTGCCTGGACTCAGGACCTGTTGTTTTCAGCTCATCCCGGGTGTGGTCGTTGTTTAACAAGGTGGTGAAATCCTCTCACCTCTGTACACGACTCCAAACTGCCCCGACCCCAGCACCTCGTCTGTAAAGATCTGATACACGGAGCTGACGTCCTGAAACACACGTGAACAGACGCTGACATGTGAAGGAACGTGACGTCAGGAGCTCACGTTATTAGAAAGCAGCAGGAAACGGATTCTCACCGCGCTGTGTGAACGTTGATCTGGAAACAGAACCAGAGAGAAGGAACATGTTCATGACTTGTTTAAAATAAACACTGTTTACAGCTATTTTTATTTATTTTATTTTACATTAAATTCTATACAAGTTAAATATTAAATCTCATTATCAGTTAAACAACAATCCAGAGGAATGGTTCAGTGTGCTCACCGTGCTCCTCCTCGCCGCTCCCTCCCCCGCTGCTCTCCACGGGCATCAGGCCCTGGTGGATGGCGCTCTCCCACGCCGGCCCCTCCTCTCCGGCCACCACGCAGTACACCAGTGAGGCCGTCACCACCTCAAAGGAGTGGGCGCCGTCTCCTGGTGACAGAGGCGTGGTGAGCTGGGCGGAGCCTCGGACCTGCAGCACCTCAGACAGAGGGATCTCCTGCAGGAGGAAGAGGAGGAGGTGTCATACATAGATGTAAACTTTAATCACCGCCCTCCAGTTGTTTGGCTCCGCCCACCAGTGCAGTTTCAGTCTCCACACATTAGTCATGCAAATATTAATTTAAAGAAACTCTTCAGGCCGAGTCGGACACTTCTGGTGTTTCATGTGTGTCTGACTCGGTCCCTCGGTGTAAACCTGTAATTCAGTGGGATGTCTCCCTGTGAGGACGAGCTCTTACTTTGTATCTGCCTGTGCTGACGAGCTCTTACTTTGTATCTGCCTGTGAGGACGAGCTCTTACTTTGTATCTGCCTGTGAGGACGAGCTCTTACTTTGTATCTCCCTGTGAGGACGAGCTCTTACTTTGTATCTGCCTGTGAGGACGAGCTCTTACTTTGTATCTGCCTGTGAGGACGAGCTGTTACTTCGTATCTCCCTGTGAGGACGAGCTGTTACTTTGTATCTCCCTGTGAGGACGAGCTCTTACTTTGTATCTGCCTGTGCTGACGAGCTCTTACTTTGTATCTCCCTGTGAGGACGAGCTCTTACTTTGTATCTCCCTGTGAGGACGAGCTCTTACTTTGTATCTGCCTGTGAAGGACGAGCTCTTACTTTTGTATCTGCCTGTGAGGACGAGCTCTTACTTTGTATCTGCCTGTGAGGACGAGCTCTTACTTTGTATCTGCCTGTGAGGACGAGCTCTTACTTTGTATCTGCCTGTGAGGACGAGCTCTTACTTTGTATCTCCCTGTGAGGACGAGCTCTTACTTTGTATCTGCCTGTGAGGACGGGCTCTTACTTTGTATCTGCCTGTGAGGACGAGCTCTTACTTTGTATCTGCCTGTGAGGACGAGCTCTTACTTTGTATCTGCCTGTGAGGACGAGCTCTTACTTTGTATCTGCCTGTGAGGACGAGCTCTTACTTTGTATCTGCCTGTGAGGACGAGCTCTTACTTCGTATCTCCCTGTGAGGACGAGCTCTTACTTTGTATCTGCCTGTGAGGACGCGCTGTTACTTTGTATCTGCCTGTGAGGACGGGCTCTTACTTTGTATCTGCCTGTGAGGACGAGCTCTTACTTTGTATCTGCCTGTGAGGACGAGCTCTTACTTTGTAGTACTTGGTGCTGCTCTCGCTCAGGTACAGGGTGATGCTCTTCCAGTCCAGGATCCAGTAATGACGTTTCCTCTAGGAAGAAGAAACATCATTCATCACATGTGAGATGGGAATGACTTTAAACGAGTCTGTGGTTAGTTAACTTCACTTCTGAGGCTTGTTCCACCGACTGGAAGGAAAGTGACAAACAAGACAATGAACAAACTAACTTCATGTCAGAAATGTTTGAACAGGAAACAGGTGACGACAGAACCTGAAGAACGAGGTTCCACTGGTAACAGAGGAATTGTACCTAAAGAGATTCTTAAATAATCATCATTATAATATTACACAATAAAAGCTGTGTTTCTTACCATTGTGTCTGTGCTGGTGTGATGCAGCAGCCACCCCTCCCTCAGGACCCCCCCGGCTCTCCTCTTACTGTGGTGCACCGACTGGACGAGTCTCATCAGAGGGATGTTGCTGCTGAAGCACGGACTGATGGAGACACACAGGAAGTGAGTCAAAGCCTTACATCCTCAAAGCCTCTAGGGGGCAGTGTGTCCAAACAGCCCACTTGTGTTGGCCATGTGGATGTGTGCAGTGGTGAATGGCAACAAACAGGAAGTGTGTGTGTGTCACTCGACAACAGCTGCGACCTCATGACATCATCACCAGTGTCACCTTTCAGATGGGATGACATCATCAGAATAAATTAGCAGTGCTCTGACCTCATTGGTTCTCGCCCTCGCTCCACTTCCTTGGTGTCGGCGGGGGAGTCGCCGTCAGAGGACATGTCGTCATCAGAGACGTGTGGCGTGGTGATGACCTCATCGTCCTCTGGGTCCGGTGGACCGCTGTCACCAGCTGCTGTGGATTCTGGGAAAAAAGAAATCCCATCACGAGGCCTGTGACTAATCATCATCTGGAGATTGTGTTTAATTAGTTGTCGTGGTCGTTGGGTCCAGAATATAAAATATAAACAAAAGCGATTGGTATTTTTACTTCATACGCAATTGAATGACCTAAATTGCTGTATATTAACTTTAAAACGTTAAATAATGGGGTTTTATTGAGTGACGGGCTCGTACAACAGGAAGAAGATGGAAAACCTCATCAGATAATATAATCTGGTAGAATGTGACCTGCTCAGGCTTTGATCACATCTTCCGACCTCATCTCCATCTCCTCCTGGACAGATGTGACGTATGTGGGAGTTTAAAAAGGCTGAATCAGCTCCGACTCATCGCGGCGTGCTGAGAACATCAGAGCCAGGGTCCCGAATGCTGACTGAGAGAAACCCAAACCCCCCCCCCGTGAATCGGCTGCTCACCTTCCCCGTTGGCGCGGCTCCTCTCGCCCGGACAGGCCCTGGGCACCAGAGGCTCGCAGCGGCGGTGGCAGTTGAACCTGCAGTCTGAGAGAACGGGCAGAGGGGATGGGTTCAAACAACTGCTGGTGGAAGGAAACCAAACAAAGACAGAAAACGATAGAGAGACACAGACAGGAATTCAGAAACAGTCTCAGGGGCCCTGATCATCAGCAGAGCAGAGGGAGCTTCAGATCAAGTTTCTTAAAGGAATCGGACTCGTGGTGTTTTCTCTCATGGTGGCGGTGGCCTCACCCGAGCACTGCAGCCCCTGTCTGAAGAGCCCTCTGAGCAGCCGGTGGCAGTGCTGGCACACGGTGGGTTTGGTGTAGCTGTGGATGTGGAAGGTGTGAGGCACCTGAACCCTGCCCCTGTCACCTCCGCCCACTCCCAGCCACACCGGGGGCTCTGCCCAGGACGGAGGCCTGGAGGAGGGCCTGGTGGTGCTGATCTGGAGGGGGGGGGGGAGAATCAGACACTCCACCAGTTGACTGTAGAATCAGACAAATAGAAACGTCTCCGTCCTCTTACCTCCTCCAGGCTGCCTCCGGCCTGATTGGAGAGGGAGTGTGCCCGGGGTCGTCGGGGGGGGAACAGAGAGAGGCTGGTGCTGACCCGACGTCGTGCTCGGCTGCAGTTGTTGGGCAACAGGAAAGCGCAGCGTTTATGGAAGTCCAATCCACACCCTGAGGAAAGGTGGAGGTGGAGAAGCTGCTGGTGAAAGCCTGTGACAGGAAGTGAATATGATGGACGTATGGCCCGCGGAGGGACAGGACGTGAATATGAGGGACAGGACGTGAATATGAGGGACAGGACGTGAGCAGCTTTACCGTCACATTTCAACCCCTGACGGACGAGGCCCCACAGCATCTCCCCACAGTGATGACAGAAGGTGGGGGTCCGGTACGACTGCACCACCAGGGAGTGTGGACGGATCCTCATCTCAGTCACAGAGGCTGACCCTGGGTCAGATCACAAAGACACAACTCATGAACAGTAGATCTGAATATGAAGACTGGCTTAAAGGAACATTGACAAATATCAGCAGATATGAGACAATGATAAAGTTCTTTATTCGACAGCAGCGTTTGAGTCCAACCCGAAATCTGATGACTTCCTTCTGGGCTCATATTTCATTCATCCACGAAGTTTCAGTAGTTTCAAGACGAACAGAAAAACAACAATGAAAACATAAAGATGTCAGATGTTACTACCCCCCCCCCCCCAGAGTCTGTTGACCTCTGACCTGCGATGACGACCTCGATCAGGTCTCCGTCCTGCAGCTCGTCCTGATTGGTCAGACGCTGCAGCAGCTGCTCCGAGTCGGGCTGATGTCTGAAGAGCAGAATCTTCTCCCCGACGCCGACCACGCTGCAGTCTGGAGCCTGACACAACAACACACACACACAGAGAGAGAGAGACACAACACACACACACAGAGACACACACACACAGAAACAGAGAGACACACACACACAGAAACAGAGAGACACACAGAGAGACACACACACACATACAGAAACAGAGAGACACACAGAGAGAGAGAGAGACACACAGAGAGAGAGAGAGACACAACACACACAGAGACACACACACAGAAACAGAGAGACACACAGAGAGAGAGAGAGAGAGAGACACACACACACACAGAGAGACACACACACACAGAGATACACACACAGACAGAGAGACACAACACACACAGAGACACACACAGAAACAGAGAGACACACACACACACACACACAGAGACACACACACACACACAGAGACACACACACACAGAGAGACACACACACAGACACAGAGAGACACACACAGAGACACACACACACACACACACACAGAGAGACACACACACACACAGAGAGACACACACACACACAGAGAGACACACACACAGAGAGAGACACACACACAGACACAGAGAGACACACACATAACTTTGATCAACCATGAACGAGCTCTGCACGTCTGCACAGCAGTTACACAAAGTTGTGAAGTTGTAGGTTTGAATCCTGGCAGGACAATGAAGGGAAAGTACACGAGGAAGAACAAGAGATTCATTATGTGACGACCAAAGGTGGAAATACATCGTGGTGGTTGTGTAGGTTTAAAGAAACATCACCAGTCAGGGCTCCAGATGTTTTTAATAGAACTTTGACATCAGGCTTCAGTTCGTTGGAACTGTGTGTGACAGAGCTGCTCTCATGCTGTGAGGTTAGTGTACAGTGAACACACACAGACACACACACAGAGAAACCACATTCCTCACAGAGCTGACCTGCTGCCTGGAAACTCAACAGCAGATCTAAGCTGCGTGTGTGAGTCTGAAGCAGAGGACGACAGGAGGCTGTGGTCGGAAACTTTTGTTCTCACTGTCGACCACGCGGTGACGGAGGCAGCTTGACGACCAGCCTCCACTGAGAGAAACACCCCATCTCCAGCTCTAACCACCACGGCACTTTACTTAGAACCAGTATCTCTCCTGTTTAATACCCCAGTCATATTATTGAGTAATATCATAGACACATTATAGATTTAATATTAGACACAGTAGATATGATCCTCTGTGTAAAACACCGACTGCTCCGAGGAGGTTTTAATCTTTTGAACCATCATGACCAACGATGCTGCTGCAGCAGAGACTGGAGCAGTCGTAGGTTCAGTGACAAACCAAAGGACCAACAAACAGCGGTTTCAAACACTGAATTTGGCAAATTAACTCAACTTCATGTGAAATGTTAAAAGATCTAATGACAGACGACGGCTCTGCATCACACGGTCACTGTGCTCCAGAGAGTCCTCTGTGAATCAGTGACTGTACCTTCCGCTCGATGACCTCTGCAGCCAGCCTCTTCGCATGGCGGTAGCTCAGGTTCCCAGCCGGGACTCGAACCACCTCCCTGAACAGGCCGAGCTGGAACTGGACCAGAGCCGTCGCTGCGGACATGGAGACGCAGCCTGCAGAGGACATGTTTCACACACATCAACGGAAGGGCTCATATTTGAGAGTTTTAAAGTTTGATAAAAAAAAAAGGCCGAAGCTGCTGGAGCTCAATGTGTCAGTGAACCGGTGTCTGGCCCCTGATGCGCCTGATTACTTCTTTAGAAGATGCAGGTAAACCTTTACTGAGCTGGTGTGAGTTCCAGGTTTCAAGTCCGTTTGTTACTGCAGCAGCTGAAGAAATGAAACACTTATATCTGCTAGATTCACTCATCAGTCCTCTAAATACACCTGAATTCTATCATCAAAACATATGAATTATTCTCTGGGAAATCTTCCCATCTCACAATGTTTAAGGTGATAAATAGTGATAAATTCCTTCATCAGCCGCTTTGTCTTTATTCGCAGCCAGAATTTTATTTATTTCTTCATTCTTGACCGATCGCTCCAACTAGTCCTGTTACTAACTGGGTTTCTACAGGGTTCAACCATTTAACACGTTCTGAGAGCATAATGAATAAGATGCAGTCTGTCCCACAGCAGAGGACATAACCTCCTCGGGTCAGCTTCTTAGTAAGAGTATTAAAAGTGTGTTACATCCTTTGTCTCTTGTTGTAAATGTCAAACCACTACAGGACACACATTATATTCAGGATATCACTAAACCTCAGTTAGTAAAACAACATTTCTTTACACTTGATGTGAGAGACCTTACTTTCTAATCCGAGTTCATTCAAGCTCCGATCTGTAACGTCAGCGGCAGAGTTTTATCTCAGCGACGGATCAGTGGCTGTGTGTCGTCGAGTCTGCACCAGGAGTCTGGTTTCCTCTGTGTGACACAGGAAGTTAGACACACAGCATCTGTGACAGAGCAGCGTATGATTAACACACCGAGCGAGGACAACTCACTGTCACACACACACACTCACACCCACACACTCACACTCACACCCACACTGTCACACACACACACACACACACTCACTGTCACACACACACACACACTCACACACACACTGTCACACTCACACCCACACTGTCACACACTCACACACTCACTCACTCACACCCACACTGTCACACACTCACTCACACCCACACTGTCACACACTCACACACTCACTCACTCACACACACACACACACTCACTGTCACACACTCACTCACACTCACACCCACACTGTCACACACTCACACCCACTGCCACACACTCACACACTCACTGTCACACACTCTCACACACACACTCACTCACACTCACACCCACACTGTCACACACACACACACACTCACACCCACACTGTCACACACACTCACTGTCACACACTCACACTCACACCCACACTGTCACACACTCACTCACTGTCACACCCACACACACACTCACACTCACTGTCACACCCACACACACACTTTTCATTTGTGAGGATGAAAATGTAAAAGACACAGAATCCGTGTGAAAAGTTAAATGTATTTATTGAACCCTTTGATGAACCCGGTCGCCCCCCCCCCCCACATCAGCAGCGATACAGGTGCTGACATGCAGAGTCTCCCCAGCACATACACAACCCCCCCCCCCCCCCACACACACACACACACACACTGATCAACAGAAATATTTGGACGCCGGAGAAACACGAAGATCAGATTTTCGATCTGAAGCTTTGGACGAAAAATCCTCCTGCGACAGATTGAAGATAAATATTGACATTGATTTTACAAGTGACAGATTAATACCAAGAAGGATTTCATATTATTAGTGTGATTTATTATTATTATTAGACACCTTCAACTACAAATTAGTGTTCCAACTTTTTTTAATACACAATTACACGGTGTAGAGATTGTGTGTTTGTGTGTGTGTGATTTAAGTAAATTCCCACAACTCTAACGTGTGTGAATGTGACGCACAGTGAACACACATATAAAAGTCACACACAGTTCTGTACATTATTTGCTGCCAACGACCCTTGAAGCACATTTCCTCTCCTCCCTGCGGTAACACACGTTCCCTGCTCCTCAACACAATCCCTGACCTGCACCACATTCTGCACAATCACAGGCTGATACGACAATGTGCACTTTTATGAGACTCAGCAATGTGAGGTCATCAGAAATGTGATTTCAAAGAGCGATGTGGTTTGTTGAGGCGCGTGGCGAAGGTGTGGACGCACCGACGTGGACTCAACGCCGCCACATCAAACCGGCATCTGCTCCTCTTTGGAAATCACACTCAGGTTGTGAGATTTTAACTTGTTTTGCTT
Organism: Hippoglossus hippoglossus; assembly: GCF_009819705.1. Lineage (NCBI taxonomy): Eukaryota > Metazoa > Chordata > Actinopteri > Pleuronectiformes > Pleuronectidae > Hippoglossus > Hippoglossus hippoglossus. Next base: position 16,008,680 of record NC_047168.1, read on the forward strand.
TAGAATATTAGAAGTTAGAAGAAATAAAGTGATTCTCTTGACGACCTGATCACAGCTGAGTCTCCACTTCATCGATAAGAGGACGTGGACATTCCCCGGACAGTTCTTCGTACTTCTGTCCCAATTTGGTGGAAAAACACAAAAATCCAGCGTAAACGCCAAAACAAGCAAAGATCCACATAAAGTTTAACATTCAAATGCTCAGTTCTCAGGACCTTCAAAGTAACAGCGCCAGACTCAAACACATGGAAATGACAGGAAGTCCCGGTCGCCAGCGGTCGACTCATCGATAGAACCCGTCTACGTCAGCGTTGAACACCGAGGATTGTTTTGTACAAAATGAAAATTATTCAGCGACAATAAACGAGGGAAAACACAAAGAATCTCACGAAAGAAAGTAAACATCGGCTTTAAAGGTAATCACCCAAACTTTTCAATGAGGCTCGATGACTGTAAACAAACTGTCATTCACCTCCTTGTTAATTAGTGGGAGAAGAAGGAAATGATTCATCTTCTCGTACATGATAGGTAGTTTTTAGAGGAGCTTAAAAATGACTGGTCTTTGAAACTACGTTCAAACGAACTTTCCTTTGCGTTAACTTGAAAAGAAGCAGCTCTGCCTGAAGCGCGGCTACGGAAGCTGATTCCATTCACTTGGGAAAAGAACGATTCTGCTTCTGATGGAAATGAGAGCAAACTACAAGTTCTCTCCAAACCCTGCCTGCGGACGACAGTAAAATCCTTATGGATGTTTCTTTTGGTCATCGTGGTTTAAAGGAGAAGGTTTTTCCAGGATTACCAACCCGGGCTTTAAGTTATATACATGGAATTTATTGGTTTGTCAGCTTCGGACAGAGATGGTTCAGATGGGGGGATCCAGTGGAAACGACCAGTTTGCTCCGGAGATTCCAAGATGGCTGCTCAGTTTACAGTAAGATGCTCAAAGTGCTTTGTCAGCTGAAACCTCGATGGTGCAGTAGCTTATTCTGAAAGTCAGCGGACTCCAGTGTGTGAGGTAACACATTTATCAGTATTCAACCTTCTCATTTCATCAACGATCTTTTTACTCTTATTTCTCCTTCTTTTCCAGTCTTCCCTCGTCAGATTAGTATCTTTCTAGACTCTAACCCAATAAACTGTAAACAAAAAGAAAGATGCACTATATACAAAGAACGAAATATCAAATAATTTAAAACTGTATATACATAAAAAACAAGGCAAAAAGTGAGGTTTACATGATGAGCGCTGTTTTTTGACGAACAGTTGCAACGATTGCTTCTTTTCTCTTTCAGACAGGTCAAATCTAATTGTACCTTTTTACCGTCTGTATTTGATGTTTAGCCTCAGTGAATATTTCATGCTACTAGTGAAATATACAGATCTGAACTCAACTGAAACTGGGTTAGCTGTTAGCCTAGCTGAGGCTAAATGTCTGCACACGAGTAGATGGAGGAAACGGACTCGTCACATCGTGGATACGAGGTTTTGCTACGGTGCTTTGAGTCAAAAAACACGAGGCGTTCAGGTGCAGCGATCGAAGCAGCATGCTCATAAATGTGTATCTAAATATTCTCTGATGTTTGTACAGTGAAGCAGCAGGGTCACGTCTTCGTGTGGTGATGGTCTTTAAAATGATGCTGCAGGTGCTTTAAGCTTTAGGTGCGTTTGTTTTGATCAAACCGAGCTGCAAGCAGCCTCTCCTGCCGGGCGCTCGGTGCCTGCTCTGTCCCGCCTCCCGCCGCTGTCCTAGCCAATCAGGGAGCTGCGTCTGGACAGGTCCACGTTGCTGGCGCTGAGCCCCCTGCAGTCCGACAGTCCGGAGGCGGCGTCCTGCAACAGTCCTGTACATGTGAGTGACAGTGCAGGGAAATACGGTCTATATCCAGGAGATCCTCTGTGTTGACCCGTATTCAAATACCTCAGGTTGTCTCATGTCATGATCGTTCTGCCAATCAATAAGCTGGATGATCATAACTACTGGATCGCTCCTTGTGTGTATAACGACATGAAGCCAAAATATCCTCTTTTAGTTATAAAATCTGTTTCTCTCATTGAAGCTTTATTATTATGTTACTATGTGCAATTCAACAAGATGGATGTAAGTTGGATCACAAGCTGTGATGAGGTCGTACCTGCGTGGTCTCCTCGGTGCTCTTGTTGAGGAAGTTGAGGGAACTCGCTCTCTTCATCCTGAGCAGAAAAACAAAATCAACTCAAACCGGGAACTTCACGCAGATCAGTGCACGAGAAATACAGTCGAGTTTCAACTCTGAAACATAAGCTTCTTAAATATAAATGAGTTTTGCTTTTTGTTTTCTCTCATCGCTACGTTCACTCGTTTCTTGCGGAGCTTCCAGCCTCATCTAGTGACCTTCAGGAACAGATCCACAGAAGAGGACTCGTTATATCCAGGGATTCACTGGAGATTTGATATATTTGGGCTTTCGACTGTTTTCTTTGTCGGACCAAAGAAGCAAATTCATCAGGTAACTTGTGGGAATTAAAATATAATAATTAGTAGAATGACCCTACTCTGCTTCAGAGGACGAGGTCATGTTTTAAAGTGTAATCTCACCCTGGGTTCCGAGGTTCCTGAGGGCCGCTCCCCTGCAGCTTCTTCACCAGCATCTCGCTGCTCCTCCTCAGAGCGTCGCGGATCTTCCCGAAGGAGCCGCTGCGGCGCAGAGACCCGTTACCGTCCTGAGGGACAGGGAAACATCTTACTGGAGACATGCAACATGAAAACTGCAGCTGGGATCAAACCAAACGTGTGGAGAGAAGAGAGTGGAGGAGCCATGTGAACTAACCCCGTTCCACTCGGCAGAGTCATCGCCCTCGCCCTCCCCCCGCTGTCCCCCAGGTCCGTTGATTCCCTCCCTGCTGTGTCGTCTGTCGCTGCCGCCGGCTCCTCCGTCCTTCAGCAGCTCCACCACTTTGCTCTGGTTAATGGCATCGATGCCCTGACGAGACAAACACAAAGGGAGAGAACCCGTCAGCTTTGAGTCTGGTCTTAAATTCACTTTGTTTATGTGCTTCATGAATCACAGCTGTAACGTGTCCAGCCGATCCGGCTCAGGTAACTAATCTAACAGCCGTAACTCAGCCAGTCTCAGTGTCTGTGCTCCACCTGTTTCCGTGACTTGCTGGCGCACTCCTCCAGAGTCTCTGCTGCTTCCAGTTTACCCTGACGACGGTACAGCGCTCCCAGGCTTTTCAGGGTGGTGTTCACCGTGGGGCTGGAAACAAACAGACTTTCAGTAAAGGTATTTTGGATTATTTTATGAATAAGAAAGGTTTTTAAGAAGTAAAAACAGAACAGCCACAGTTCTTGTGTTCATTGTTTTAAGTCTCACAGGTTAAGGTTAAGCTCTAAGGCATTTAGACTTTTGTTGATTTTTATATTTCAGTGTTACAGTATTTTCATCTCATAAGACTCAGAGAGAGAAGATTAACACAAGGTTCCACTCCGAGTACTCTCTGCAGTACTCTCATACACAGCATGTATACTGTATATACAGATGTGACAGCTACTCAGACCTACACCACTTACTCTTTCATTGTTACTCACTTTTGCAAATGGGTAAAAAGTGATTTAAACATATAAATGTTAAACATTTGAGGGTTTTATTTGCAGTTTGCATCCTGACGGACTCACCTGTCCACCTTGCAGGCCTTATACCAGCTCCCATACTCCACATACGGGCCAGAGTCCCTGCGTTTTCCCTGAGAGATGAAGGGACACGGATGAGAAGAGGCTGAGAGGAACCAATGTCAGCTACTCTCCACTTATTTCACCGTCCAGACCATAATGCCCAGCAGGCTGTAGCTAATGGAATCAGGAGAACGGTCGAGCTGAATAACTGACCTTGCTCTCCTCTCTCTCCTCTGCGTGCATCCAGATCGGCTTGTTGTCATCTGCAGAGCAACACAAAGTCACACAAGGTTGTTTAACATGAACACAACTGAGTGTGGATATCAGGTGCAGCAGAAACCAACCCAATGAACTGGCCACTAAAAACCAGGATCCCTGCACTGACCTACATGTCAAAGTGAAACCTCTCTGACCACGTGATGTCATATGAGCACGTGGCGTCTTTGAACCCGTGCCCAACGCCATGTTCCTGCCAGTGCTGGTGCTCGTTCATGTGAGCGCGTAAGGGTTTGATGGGCTCAGCGGCATCAGGAAGGAAAACATCAGCATTAAGCTGCTTCGCATGCTTCAGTGGAACCAAATAATCCCCTGAGCTGCTGGTGGAGCTGGGGGGGGGGAGCAACTGAGGGGGGGGGGGATACTATAAATGAATCAGATCATTTAAAAACACTCTGAAGTTATTAAAAATCAGAGTTTGTCTCCAAGATTCAGCAGGAAACTGTTAAAACATGAATATGAAATGTGAGTTTGGTGGGTTTGTTACAGCAGCAGCTCTTCAGGGTCAGGGAGCAGAGGATCATGGGTAATATGCAGTGGGACGACTCAGTCAACACATTGATGATTTGACAGCTGGACTCACTGTTGACGGATCCAAACTCTTTCTCGTGAGCCCGGGTCAGGATCTCCTTGTACAGAGACTCGGCATCTTTGAACTTCCCTTGCTTCAGGTAGCATGTGGCCTGAGGAGCACACAACGCCATGTGGATTTAAACCTTGAGAAAGGTCACACGTGAATACAACGAGGAGGAAGACGGACGCTGTCGTCACAATGAGCCTCACCAGGTTGTTTTTGGTCTTGGCCACGTTGGGGTCGTCGGCTCCCAGTTTGGACTCGTAGATCTCCAGGGCTCGTCGGTAGTAGTACTCCACCTCGTCGTACTTGCTCTGGTTCTGACACAGCAGCGCCAGGTTGTTCAGCTGCTTGGCCACGTCGGGGTGGTACTTCCCCAGCACCTGCACACAGCGCACGCCACAGCTCGGGTCGTCACGTTCACACAGCTCAGCTCGATTTATAAAGACTTTATTCTTATAAACTACCCACATCAACTAAAGTAAAACACAATGTTCTATACCAAGCTAAACAAGAGGAAACACACATTGAAAACAAACTCAGTAACTTCACTTTAAATATAAAAGTCACATTTCCATGTACTCAGTACTAATACTTTTCCCTGTAATGTAATTTCAAGTACAATTAATTAGTTTGTTCTTTGATCGTTTGTCTTTTTCATGTACAAATAATAAAACATCTCAAGTACTGCTGCACACAAACACTTGAAATACTGGACGTTTGTGTTTTTATTCCCAGATCTAAGAACAAT
>NC_047168.1:16018932-16051432 GCF_009819705.1 Hippoglossus hippoglossus
TCCCATCGTCCTCTCCCCCCCCCCCTCCCATCCTTCCCTCCTCTCCTCACCCATCGTCCTCTCCCCCCCCTCCCATCCTCCTCTCCTCTCCTCACCCATCCTCCTCTCCTCTCCCCTCCCTCACCCATCCTCCTCTCCTCTCCTCTCCCCCTCCCATCCTCCTCTCCTCTCCTCACCCATCCTCCACTCCTCTCCCCTCCCTCACCCATCCTCCTCTCCTCTCCTCTCCCCTCCCTCACCCATCCTCCTCTCCTCTCCTCTCCCCTCTCCTCACCCATCCTCCACTCCTCTCCCCTCCCTCACCCATCCTCCTCTCCTCCCCCCTCCCTCACCCATCCTCCTCTCCTCTCCCTCCCTCACCCATCGTCCTCTCCCCTCCTCTCCTCTCCCATCCTCCTCTCCTCTCCTCCCCCCTCCCTCTCCCATCCTCCACTCCCCTCCTCTCCCTCTCCCATCCTCCTCTCCTCTCCTCTCCTCCCCTCCCTCACCCATCCTCCTCTCCTCTCCTCCCCCCCCCCTCCCTCACCCATCCTCCTCTCCCCCCCCTCTCCTCTCCTCTCCTCCCCCTCCCTCACCCCCCCCCCTCTCCTCTCCTCTCCTCCCCCTCCCTCACCCATCCTCCTCTGCCCCCCCCCTCTCCTCTCCTCTCCTCCCCCTCCCTCACCCATCCTCCTCTCCTCTCCTCCCTCCCCCCATCCAGCTCATACACTTGGCTGCAATGCACCATTATTCCCTGAAGTCCCAGACGCAGAGAGAAAGGAAACAGGAAAATGTGGCGTCCGGGATTTACCACCATCTTCAACCTGAGGAGGAGGAGGAGGAGTGTGGGGGGGGGGGAGGAGGAGGAGGAGTGTGGGGGAGGAGGAGGAGGAGGAGGTGCAGGTGGATGAAGGTGACCGAGGACCCTGAGGCTCAGAGCTGGATCCAATAAGTCCTGTTAATGAGTGTGGAAGCGTTTGAATCCGGATCGTGCACGTGAACGGGCCCCGTTACACAACACACATTATATACACACATTATATACACACACACACACACACATGTACACACACACATGTACACACACACATGTACACACAACTACGTGAGTCAACAGAACGGTAACCGGACGGTGCATCGGTAGAAACACGACACGGATCCGGGACGTTTGATTTGACAGCTCGCTACGACAATAAGCCGGTAAATTACCGTCACCCCGGTTTAAAACACGGTCCCTTTCAAAGCACGCGACAGGGAACTCGTGCTCGTGTCGTTATCGTGACGAGTTGTCCGCAGTTTACCTTCATGTGAGAAGAGGGCGACGCGTTCGATCCCGGGAACAAAGCAGGACAATGTTGTGATGCTCCGGCGGCAGGCGCGCTAACGGAAAACCAACTGCTTCCGGGGGGACCTTCAGAGTAAAGGGAGATCCGTCGAGCAGAGGAGGATGTTAAAGCACTGACACGATGTTTTAAAACGCTTCATCCAGTTTATACCTTTAAAACTCCTCTTACTCATAAAACTGCCTTTAACATTCATTTAGGTGAAGAACATGTCGAAGATGCTCGAGTTCTATCAAAGGTTCGTGAACGTTTAACGCAGCTTGAGTCGTTTCCTTGTTTCCATTTATTTCATGACTTGTGATCATATTTATTGAGAAAAACACTAAATTATGAATCACAGGGTTAGAAGTTTTAATTAGAGGGCTTTACTTTGAAGGGGACTCAGAACACGGAAGTGGTTCCAGCTGTTCCCGTTACCTTCATGTCTCGCTCCGCAGAGGAACCAGAATCACCACAACACCTCTGCTTAGTTTAATGTGATTATAGAGCCTGGGGGGGGGGGGGGGGAGCTAACAGCTGCGTTAGCACGATGCTAACCGTCAATTACCCACAGTGTCATTCACAACGAAGGAGGAAGGAGTGCGTTAGTGACAGGAAGTCATCAGTCAGTAAACAACCAGTAAACAACCAGTGAGTAACCAGTAAACCAGCAGTGAGTAACCAGTAAACCAGCAGTGAGTAACCAGTAAACAACCAGTGAGTAACCAGTAAACAACCAGTAAACAACCAGTGAGTAACCAGTAAACAACCAGTGAGTAACCAGTAAACAACCAGTAAACAACCAGTGAGTAACCAGTAAACCACCAGTAAACCACCAGTAAACAACCAGTGAGTAACCAGTAAACAACCAGTAAACAACCAGTGAGTAACCAGTAAACCACCAGTAAACAACCAGTAAACAACCAGTGAGTAACCAGTAAACAACCAGTAAACAACCAGTGAGTAACCAGTAAACAACCAGTAAACAACCAGTGAGTAACCAGTAAACAACCAGTGAGTAACCAGTAAACCACCAGTAAACAACCAGTAAACAACCAGTAAACAACCAGTGAGTAACCAGTAAACAACCAGTAAACAACCAGTGAGTAACCAGTAAACAACCAGTAAACCACCAGTAAACAACCAGTAAACAACCAGTGAGTAACCAGTAAACAACCAGTGAGTAACCAGTAAACAACCAGTGAGTAACCAGTAAACAACCAGTAAACCACCAGTAAACAACCAGTAAACAACCAGTGAGTAACCAGTAAACAACCAGTGAGTAACCAGTAAACAACCAGTGAGTAACCAGTAAACCACCAGTAAACAACCAGTAAACAACCAGTAAACAACCAGTGAGTAACCAGTAAACAACCAGTAAACAACCAGTGAGTAACCAGTAAACAACCAGTAAACAACCAGTGAGTAACCAGTAAACAACCAGTGAGTAACCAGTAAACCACCAGTAAACAACCAGTAAACAACCAGTAAACAACCAGTAAACCACCAGTGAGTAACCAGTAAACCACCAGTGAGTAACCAGTAAACAACCAGTGAGTAACCAGTAAACAACCAGTGAGTAACCAGTAAACAACCAGTAAACAACCAGTAAACAACCAGTGAGTAACCAGTAAACCGGCAGTAAACCAGTAGAGGTGTTTAAATGTGACAGGAGGAAAATGGCTGTTCTCCCAGATACCCCAACCAAAGACGAAGCTCAGTGTCAAGATGATTCACGTCCGCCATTTCCCGGAAGTGCTTCCGCTAGTTATTTAGTGCAAATAGAAAACCAAGGGAAACGTTTCCAGGGGACCCAGATGAGTGATGCACCGGCTGTAGTTCAATTACCACAAACTACAAGCAGGTCTGATGGAGCCCCGCCTCCTCCGTGTTAGTGGACGGGATGTGGACCATCACAGATGCGTTCAGGTAGTTTTTCATCCACTGATGTTCTGCTTCTTATATTTCTGGTTATTTGTTGCTATAAAAACCTGAGACATGATGATTGACAGCTGAGACTGACTTTGATTATATGTGTGTATCCGCGGCTCCATCCCCCAATCAGCCGAGAGGGCGGCGCTGTGGAGACGCGTCGGCCATCTTGATAAACAGTCTGTGAATCCTTCAAACCCAGAACATGTAAATATCTTATATTTAATAAAGACACAGACACAGAAATACAAATCAGGAATATTTTTATTTTAAAAAAACAAATGAAACAATGAACACTTTTCATCTCACATCGGTTTGATTGACAAACGTAATCATGAAAATGCCGAACTACAAAACATGTGAAATCAAGCAGAAAAGAGAACTCGAATACAATATAACAAGTACCATCTGATATGTACAAGCGTTACACTTTGTTTTATATACTTATTGTTATAGGCAAAAGGCGAAAAAAGCTGAAGAAACAATGGCATGTGCAAAAATACTCTCCACAAGCTCCGGACGCTCGGCTGCGAGTCGACAGAGGTCAAACGCTCTCGTGGGAAAATCCCATTCCCGTGAGGACAGAGTTACAAAGCTGCGAGGGAACGGGGACAACGTGTTGTCAGAGCTCGTGGAAGCCCGACGAAGACGGGGACTCGACACGGACACATTTCTGAGGACGGTGGCGAGAGGAGACTGATCACTGACAAGAGGTCGTCACAGCAACATGATCTCCAACCACATCACGACACACGGGTCGACACAGGTACGCACAGGAAGAAACACGGGAACAATTCAAGATACACAACAACCAGCGTCTTCACAGGGAAACGATGAAGAATCGTCTAAAGCTGACGGGGACGTGAAAAACCACAGAACGAGGCCGCGATGGGAAAACGCTGCAGTTCCTCCAGACGTCGACATGACGCCTGAAGAACGCTGGTGGTTCACGTGTTTGTGCTGAAACACACGAGTCTGGAGATCATCACGTTAGCAGAACTCAGGAGAAGCTGGAGCTCTCCTTCCTGTTAGTCGTTTCAGGGTTTAGGTAGAAAGAGAGGGTTTCAATCCAAAAAGACTTTTGCTTTGAAATCAGTTTGTCAAACTTTAAAAATGTGGTACCCTTTCAAAATAAAGCATACTTAAAAAACGTAAGTTGCCACTATGACTCATTAAGACACCATTGACTGTAAATAAAGACGGACGACGTGATGAAGCCAGAGACTCTATCACCACCTAGTGGCTGGCTGCAGTATAGGTCGTTAACACCCCCTCCTCCATGTTAGCAGATGGGAGAGGGACAAACGTCGTCCATCTTTATTTCCTTTATGGTGTCTGTAGGACGTGGATCTAAGGATTCACTGCTTCTGGTCGTTTGGAGTTTCTCTGGCTGGAAGTGAGACCGATGAAAACCTGACAACACAAAAGGTTGTTTACTTTCATGTGTTATAGCAGATTTTAAATATATTTATTTACAGGAATAAATGAGTCTTTAGTGGCAAATTATGAATCCTTAATAATTACAGGATATTTCAGTGGTACCACAATAATCCAATCCCAGTGTGGGCCCCTGCTCCGAGGCAGTGGAGCAGGAAGTCCAATCTGAGGTGGACGTCAATTAGAGTCAATTCACAATAAATTAAATTAAACTGACACGTAACTTTAACTATTGGTGCCTGAAAATCAGTGGTTCACAAAGATGCAGGTAAACTGAATCCAATACATTCAAATATCTGAAAGTACTTGAAAAGATGAGTGACAGACGAGCTGCTGACATCACAACTGTGACACTGGAACATCCACACAGGAGGAGAAACTACTATCAGACAGGAAACACGTTGAATCAACACTATTCAAAAAGATATGTTGCTAATACTTCACTGGAGATGTTACGATGCAGGTGAGTTTTTATATAAACATCAAGAATCCACATTTCAATCAAATCATTTAATCTGAATCTTATTTTTGTCAAAATGTTCATGTGTAGTTTTGGAAAGAAATCTGTTCACCTACAAAGTAAACAAGACCCCCACTGCAGCTTTAGCAGCCCGATCTAACACACACACACACACACACACACGTACGGTACTGTACACGCACTATTCACCTCACGACATCCCACAGAAAGCACGAAGCACACCTGTAACAAAATAACCCCAACACTTTTTTATTTATTGAACCGTCCAGCAGGTTCTCAGCGAAGACAAAGCTGCCGGTGCAGTTCCCGGTAACGAGCGGCGACTACATTGTGCTTTATTGCGGGCGATTAACTCCCGTTCTTGTCGTGTGAATACTCGTGAAAAGGAAAGGCTTTTCAGATCATGCTCCCATCTGAGTTTGAGATGTTCTGCTCAGGTTCCTCATTTTCAGTCGGGTTATTACACCACCAGCAGGTTGCGTGTGAGGCGTGGATGTGGTTTCACTCGGGGAAGAACCGTGCGGCTCCAGGAAGCTGTTGTCACTTCCTTTAGGATTGTGTGATTTTTAACATTTCCCCTGATTTCTCAGATAAAAATTCTTGGATCTTGAAGGAAATCAGTCATATTTAAGGGCCTGATCTTTGGGTGTAATCTGGTGATCTGGTGAATCTACTGTTGGGCCTTGGTGGAGGTAGAGCTCCACTGAGTTCAGAAACACCGTCCTCAGACTGTCCACTGCTGCAGCTCCTCTGCTCAGCCTCTGTCTCAAACACTTAGCTCCTGTCTCTTTAAGACCCCCCCTCCTGATGAAGCCCCCTCCCATAGGCCAGCTGGCACACTCTGTTGTGATTGGTCGTTGTCTGCTCTCACTTCAGTCTCACGTACGAGCCGGACGACTGACGACAGAACTTTAACGTTCGGAACAAGAACCTCGTACGTCTCCTCTAAATACGCGTTTTGCTGCTTCAGTTTCCTGTTGCGTACGTGGGGGGGGGGGGCACGAGTGCAGAGCAAAGAAGACGATAAAGGAACTCTTCACAATAAAAGTACACAAGCGTCACACGACAGCATGAAAGGGGAAAGTTCAACTATTTTTCACAAGAGCACAATTTAAAAAAAAGACACTTCCCCTGAATATATTTCCATTTGTCTTGTTTTGAAGGAGACGTTTTAGTGACTGATACAGAAGAAGATTTTAAACCGTTACATGGAAGCCCTTGAAATAAATAAGAAAGACGTCTGGGGCTTCTTTGAAGGGCGATGTTGATATTGATGTGGAATATATATTCGTCACATGCCGGCCTGCTATTGGCTGCATTTAGTGAGGAGACATTTCTTTGTGTTTTCATTGGCTCATGCGAACACTGAAGCCCTGTTGCATCACTTTTTATTTTGTGTACGGCACATGAGTGGTGAATCTGTTCGGCGCATGCACGTGAGGATCAGGTCACTGGGGTGAGGGTTTCACCAAAGGTGGGGGGGGGGGGGTGAAATCGGTGAGTTGTTGCATGCTGTTGCATTCCATAGAACGGAAACGTAAATGGCAGTTAGCGAGTAGGGTTGTGCTGTAAGCCCCTTGTAAACACACACATACACACTGTACATTCACGTGTTCACTCGCCACACACACGGACAGGGGCGTTCACGTCCCCGGTAACCACGCCCCACCCCAGAGCTCCTCCCACCCCTCCCCCGAAGAGAAGAGAGACGAGCGCAGCGAACGTGAAACCAAAGAAAAGTCGTCCGTCCACTGGACGTCTTCCCTCCGCTCCGCAGGGCGGGACAGGGACGAGGGGAGTCCGAGGTCCAGGCCGGGTCACGGGAGTCCAGGGGGCGCTCTCTCCTAGGACGGGGGCTTGCTGTAGCCGAAAAGTCCCACAGGTAGGTATTTGACATGAGTGGGCCACTGGGCGGCCAGCTGGAAGAACTTCACCTCGTTCCACTCCACGCCGTCGATGGACACTGGAGGGAAGGAGACGAGACACAATGAGGAGAGAGAGCGCCAGGACAAATGGAGGTGTTGCATCATGGGTAATGATCAGGCTACCTTTCAGGATGGTCTGTTGCTGCTTGGCCGAGCAGATGAGTCGACTGATGCCTTCAATGACCTGGCTCTTTGAGTCCACGTCCTTCGGCTTCTTCCCCAAGAAGATGGTGGGAACTGAGGAGAAGAGACGTCTTTAAAACAGGACTGGGGGGGGGGTGTACGTGTGTGTGTGTGTGTGTGCGCGCTCCTCTTCATCTCACCTTTCTTGTTCTTCTCCTTGGTGACCACAGTCATGGCCATGGTGCTGACCTGAGCCTGTAGGTCGCTGCTGCCCCCCCCTGGTAGCCTGCTGACCTGCAGCGAGCGGAAGGCGCTCTTCAGCGTGTTCTTGCCGCCCGTGTCGCGCCGCTCGCCCTCCCGCCGCTTCTCAGCCAGCGAGGCCAGCCAGTAATCCACCTGCAGGCCGATGGCGTCCACGCCGTGAGACATGCTGGGACTCCTGTGGAGAAAAAGACGTAGACACGGACGTAGTTAGAACAAACACACACCTCTACTCGGGTCTGAGACGGGCGAACGATGAGGGGACAGACAGAGACAGAGAAAAGAAAGGAGGCCGTTCTTACCCTTGTGCCGTCAGGACACTGCCCATGGAGGGGGAGGACGGGGGAGTGGCCGCCTCCTTGATCATCCCTGTGGGGGAACCATGGGAGGGCGGAGACGTGGAGGGGACGGCCAGACTCACGGCCACGCCCTCTTCTGTGTCTCCTTAACAACCACGAAACAGGAATAACGTGAATAAAAGATCAGCTGCTGGATCCAAGCTTGGATGTGATTTGTGTCTCTGAAGTCTCACCTGTCGGAGACGGACCGGACTCGATGAGACCGACCTTCACCACCTGGAAAACAGACGCCATCAGAAAATCCATTAGCAGCTCTCGCTCTGCAACTTCAACCTAATGAGAGTAAAATCTTACCCCGATAAAAGGAATGAACTTCTGGTAAGAGTCTTCATCTCGCCTGAAAGGAAAGAAAGAGCAAAGGGACACGTTAAAGACTGAGGACAGCAGGAGGTTGTCTGGGTTCAGCTGAACGTTCTACGACGTGAGTTTGTCACATCAACGCCGGAGTTCATGATTCTCTTGTCTTTTCATCTTCCTCTGCGTCTTCTACGTGTACGACACTGAGGCAGCTCTGCACAGGAAACAGCGTCTGTACTCACGTCCTGTGTTTGCAGGTGAGCATGGCCTCAGCGATGGGCAGCTGATGAGTGACGGTGGCTCCGCTGATGTACTGGGAGATTCTTCCTGCCACATCCAGCTGGTCTGGAGAGGAAAGACAAACAGAAGAGTTCTCTCGTGGACTTCAGGGAAATGTGTTTGGGCCGACGAGCCTGTGACGCCAGCTGGTACCTGTCTGCGGCGGCTCCGAGCGGCTGAACACATCTCTCCACGGCCCGTCCAGGAAGGAGGAGCTGTAGCGGTTGTCAAGGGCGCCCAGGTGCTTAGCAACCGGATGGGAGCCTGATGAAGAGGATGGACGGAGTCGGATCAGACACAGACACAGAAACAAAGAAAGGTTCATCTCAAATGAACACGTGAAGAAAGTGTGTCATCCCTCATAGATCAAGTCAGTTGTTACTGATCTGTAGGAACCTGAGGATAATCATCTCACCGAGAGGAACCACCAGGAAGCGCATGTGGTTGAGCCAGTCGGACGTCTTGTTGGCGAGCTGAGTGACGAAGAACTGCAGGATGGCTCCGAGGTAGCTCTGACTGCCCACCGCCGCCACCTTCACCGCTCTGGGCATGGACGAGTTACAGTTACAGCTGAGGGAGAGAGAGAGAGAGAGTGAGGAGGTGAAGCCTCAACTTCATCACCTCGGCTCATTCAGCAAAACCTTCGAAAAACATCTGGAGACAGACAAACAGAGTGAGTGACCACGACCTGCAGAAGACAAGAGGATGAACGTGTAACCGGACGTGTCTTCAACAGTAAATATTAGAAATCAGTGGAAAACAGTAGAAAAGAGCAAATCCTGAAATTGTCGACGTTTGACGTTCACATTTCCTGTGGATGAGGAATCTGACTGCTGAGAACTAGTTCTGACACAAAGGTACAGAGGAGAGAAAGTGAGAGAGAAGTACGATTGTGTTTGAATAAACAGAAGTGAGAGAGAAGAGAAGAGCGCTCTGTGTGTGTCTGTGTGTGTCTGTGTGTGTCTGTAACTGTTCAGAAAAACTCACAACTTCTGGATGCGGGTGAGCACAGCCGACAGCACGGCCTGGATTTCAGCTGCAGAACACGTGCAGACCACCGGGTGGCGCTGGACCTGCAGCTGCTCTGCAACATACTGCGACACAAAGACACACACAGTCAGATGTGTGACGAAAACACACACACACACACACACACACACACGTAGCCATACCTGCCCCTGCCAGTCCACTCCATTGACCAGGATCAGACTCTCTGGGAGCCCCGAGTCCGACAACAAGATCTGGTTCAGCTGGTCGTACACCACTTTCCTTAGGACCTGCACACACACGCACACGCACACACAAACACACACACACACACACACACACAATCATTGAATGTATAAACTCCCCCGTACAGATACATTTTCCCTCACATGACTCATCAGCACATCCATAATTCATCCTGAGCTGCAGGCGAGTCGTACATGATCAGGAAGTGTGTGTTTGGGAGAAGACAAGAAGAAGCAGGTTTCTCGTCTGCAGGTTTTATAAAGTGTGTCCGTCTCTGTGGGGACACACTGATGAAAGGTCAGACGCTGGGTTGACCCACAGCTTGAGAGTGAAGTGTCGTACCGGCGTGCTGTGGCCCAGCTCCGGAGACCTCTCCGAGTCCGAGCTGTTGGTGCGTTCGCTCAGGGGCTTGGACAGCTGTCGCTCCTTCATGGGCGTGCTGCTGCGCTTCTGTCGGGGGGTGTGTCCTCCGTCCAGCCTGGGGACAGACACAGACCGTCATGCTTCACCTTCATCTCATACATAAACGCAGCAGAGACCAACTGACCAACAGCAAAACTTTGTGTGATTGAAATCTAAACTTTAAACTTCTGCTTTCTCAGTGTTTCCTGTTAGGCCGTAAAACAAGTAATGACTCAAATCAAAATTCTGAACACGAACATTCAAATCGACCATGATGATGTCACTTTAACTCCAGATGCATTTTTCAATCAGCATCACTGATTTGAAACAAGTGGAAGAAGACAGATAAAGATCCTCCAGCTACAGAACTGCATCAACTATCCAGAGGAAACACAGGAAAGTAGAAACTAACGACTTTAAGTCTGTAATTCACAAAGTGAGTTTCTTTACTGTGGCTTGTGCGTTACCTTGGTGACGGCATGGGCTGCATCTCACTCTTGCTGCTCTTCATGGGCGTACGGGGTTTCTCTGCCACCGACACCGTGATGCAGGGGCCCACCTCGGCAAACAGCTCCTGATCTGTTAGCTCCTGCACACGCACATGCACACGCACATGCACACACACAGACACACAGACACCAGAGTCAGAGACAGGAGATGGAGGTAACCCTTAAGCCTTCTCCTCCATCACTCGGTCGCCCTCGTCTCTCTCCGTCTCGCTGCAGAGGGAACCCCCCCCCCCCCCCTTCCTTCACAGTGTAAGAGTCGTACCAGAGTGTCGGTCTCAGACAGCGCCTCCTCCAGGTTGCGGCTGCGGGAGGGTTTCATCTTCTCTAGAGGCGGCTGCTCCCCCTGCTGGGAAGACAAGGGAGTGACACTCAGTCTCCAGCTCGGCTTGAGGACGATTATTAGTCCAACATCACAGAAAACAGAAATAAACTGGATCTGAGGAGCCTTTTCTTCTCGTGCACATATTAGTCGAAGGTGTGCACGGAGCCGTCGCAGCACTGATCGCTCAGCTCCTGGTGAAACTGGGAGGAAATGACATCACCTCCGACAGGTTTTCTGGAGCATCACGGCCGACACAGGAAGTTAAAATGCTGCTGACGCGTCCTCGAGAATCTCCGCTACTCACCGGACTGAACGGGTCTCGACCCAAACTGCCTTTGCTGTTCAGGCTGCCGATCTCCGTCTGCGAGCTGGACTGAGACATCCCCTCGAAGAACGGCCTGAAAACACACACTGCGTCAAATTGTGTGTTCTCTTCTTCAAACATCTGTGACTTTAAGAACAAAGATTTACTTGTTTTCATATCTCTTTATATGCTTTCAGACTTAAACAATAATTATCATCCCAAACTCCTACAGTGAGTATAATATTCATAATTTCACTTTAAAAACAAACTCTTGGAAATGACATTTTAAGATCTTTATATTCGGAGGTTTCGGTTTAAATGATCATGTGGTTGTTTTGTGTGTAGTGATGCTGGGTCTCTGGGGCCGGTACCGGAGCTTAGGCTTGGGTGTACTCAGGATGCTGTCGGTCTCCTCCATCTCCGGCCCGCTGTCGCTGGGGTTGTACATCTCCAGGCTGTCGTAGAGCTCGTCCAGGTCCTCCTCCACCTCCTGGATCTGCTCCCGGGACACGTGCTCCAGCCCGAACCCGACCTGGACACAGAGCAAGGCTCAGGATCACCAGCTCTCTTCCACATGTTATTCACTACAGGAAGTGTTGATCCTGGGGGGGGTGGGGGGGGGGGGTGCTAAACATTGACACGAAAGGAGTGAGAGAAAGAAAGTGAGAGAAGCGCAGAAGAGGAGCAGCGGCGACGCCTACCTCATCGGTGACTTTAAACCTTTTCAGCAGGGCGACAAACTTCTGCTTGATGTTGGGTTGCTGTGAGAGAGAAAATAGAAAAGTAAAGAGGTGGATGTTCATATTCCTGTGTGTGTGTGTGTGTGTGTGTGTGTGTGTGTGTGTGTGTGTGTGTGTGTGTGTGTGTTGCAGGAGATGAAAGTATAAACAGAGATGACAGGAGAAACATCTGTAATTTCCAAGCTTCCTTTTCAAACACTCATCTTTCTGTGTGACGCAGGAAGTAAAGGTTTTAATCTTGATAAAGAACTTGTTTAAGTGATGTTGGGTGCAGATGTGAAGCAGAATCTGGATGTGGTGAATCGAAACGTGGCTTCATCCCACATCCTTCCACCGAGTTTCATGGAATTCAGTTGAGTGGCTTTTCCCTGGTGGAGCAAGTTGTAAACGTCATGTTGCTCTTTCCTGTAACTCGGACTCTCTTCACTGCATCGTGAGCAGATGATGGTCGTGCTGCGAAGTGGACTCGTTGTTGACAGAATGATATTTTATATAATTTAATTATCGTATATAAAACGTGGATGATGGAGCGCACAGCTTCACATCTTTCTGTTTTTAATTCTACTTGTATTAATGGAGACATCAGTTTTTTATTGGATTTTCAAAAAACGGCAGGAAATCTTATAAAATCTGTTCTCTTTAAATATTGGACATGTTGGAACAATGATGCTGCTGGTCGAGTGTGTGTGTGTGTGTGTGTGTGTGTGTGTGTGTGTGTGTGTGTGTGTGTGTGTGTGTGTGTGATAGTGGGTCCTTGTGATGAGTCATTCTTGGCCCGAGTTACAAGTATCGAGAATGAAAGGGAGAAAATGGACTTATTGAAAAACCAAGAACGGAGGATGGAGGGAGAGAAGGAGCGAGGGAGAGGCAGAGAGAGAGAGAGGAGCAGGTAATGAGGGGAGAGAGGAGGAGAGGTTGAATGAGGTGAGGCGAGAGGCAGACGGGGGGGCGGCGTGGGGAGACCAGTCCAATCAAATTTATGTGAAAGGGATTTCTCACGAAGCGAGTTTGCTGCAAATTGATTCACAGGCAAAACAAGCAGGTTGTGAGAGAGAGAGAGAAAAGATGGATGAGGCGAGGTGAGGCCATTTTCTCTTACTCTGGTGATGGCAGCGTTGGAAGCCAGTTTACGCCTCGGCTTCTTCTTCCTCACCTCGTCCTCTTCGTCGAACAGATACTGAAAGAGAAGTCGACAGAAAACTCTGAGAAGCCTCCAGGAAGGAGGAGAATTAGTTCTTCTGATCGAGGACGTCAGAGGTCCAGGTAGAGTCGCTGCCGCCGCTCGGTGAAAAGAAGACGACACATTTCAGTGTCTGTGGACAAACATTATCCACAGTTTGGGACTTTGTGCTCAAAGACCTTTACGCTTGTTGTCTGATACACGTCTCACTGCTGCCCGACGACCTGTGTCCTCCACACACACTCATGTATTCATCCCTCGTTCTTTCCCTCCATCTTTTCTCAGCTCACCTGCCCGTGAACGGGGTCGTCGCTGCCCTCCTGTCCAGACGAGTAGCTCTCCTCCTCTTCTTCAGAGTAGTTGTCGATGTCAGGAGAACGATCTGGAGACAAATCATACGATGGGGGGTTAGGGACAGTTATGGGGCAGGGACAGTTTGAAAGAGGAAGAAGGACACGGACAGAGACGGACGAGGTGATGTGCTTACCAGACATTTTGGCTTTGGGTCCCTCGTGGTCGATGGGCTGGCTGGACAGGGAGTAAACTCTGATCTCAGCCACCGGCACCGAGGCGTCCTTCAGCTGGCTGTGGAGCCCGAGGACCTGCGCCCCTTCACTGGGGTGCTGCATCACCTGAGGGACAAACACACAGGACGGGTGAGGACGGGTGAGGCCAGTGGGTTTCAACCTGTCTGTCCAGAGGGACTTTACTAAACGGCAGCTGGACTGAAAGGAAACGTGTTCAGTGATTCTTTGGGTTTTTGTGACGTTCTGCAAAGTTAAAAAGTCTAAAGTTTGCAGTAAAGGAAGCTCCTCCCACCCACAGAGAACCCTGAAACTCCTCCCCACTTCTTCTTCATCACTGTGACATCATGATGTTACATATCTGCATAACGCACAGCAGGTCGGCCACGCCCCCTTTTCATTCCTGAACCTTTTCAACTAAAACAACCTGAATATGAATATTTCTCCTTCAGAGAATCTCAGTCATGTTCTGCACCGAATAAAATACTTCAACAGTCCACTGGTGGCAGCACCGAGTCAAATATTATACATCAGATATTATCTTGAACAAGAAGCTGTTTCCTTGAAAGAGAAGGTCTAACATGATATAATAATAATAAGTTCATGATTCTAATTGTGGTTCCTGATGGACGAGAGAGACCGAAGACTGATAAACACAGAGACAGGTGAGACGGCAGCGAGTGGACGAAACGAGGACAGAGGAGACGATGTCGAGGAGACGACGATAAGGGAACAAGGAAGGAGAGAGGAAGGAGGACGAAGGAACAGCTGTCGAGGATCAAAGAAATGAAAGATTATCAGGATCGGAAAGTGAAGGTGTGAGGCAGCGACAATCGTTTCTCTCTGCAGCAGCACATCTCCTGTGTGTGTCTGTGTGTGTGTCTGTGTGTGTGTGTGTGTGTGTCTGACACACAGCCTCTCTCTCTCTCTGCAGTCCGGTCACACTCTCAGAGGTAATGAAGTCTGAGCAGCTTATAACGGAGACAGCCTCGGCCACACATTAAAAGACGCTGCTGCGATGCATCCTCTCGCTTGGCAGACGTCCAGCTAACCTGGCTCACACGACTCAAACGCTGCCGGTAGCTTCCTGCAGCTTCCTGCTGCTGCCTGCTGCTGCCTGCTGCTTCCTGCTGCTGCCTGCAGCTTCCTGCAGCTTCCTGCTGCTGCCTGCTGCTGCCTGCTGCTTCCTGCTGCTGCCTGCAGCTTCCTGCAGCTTCCTGCAGCTTCCTGCTGCTGCCTGCAGCTTCCTGCAGCTTCCTGCTGCTGCCTGCAGCTTCCTGCAGCTTCCTGCTGCTTCCTGCAGCTTCCTGCTGCTCATTTCAACCAGTTTACAGGCAAATAAAATCACAATGATGCCACGAGAAACTATTTATTTAAAAATAAATCTCCAGAAATCCACTGATGGATTTACTCCAGATTCCTCTTCTGAAACTCTGCTTCATTTGAAAAAACAGCCCACAGACGGATGTGCAGTGAATTGTTTAGTGAAGAAGCCCAACGCCTCCAACACGACACTTCTTTGTGATTTCAGATGACAACGTATGAACTGGAAATCTGAGTGTGATTATTATTCTGGTGACAGAAGCTTGACTATGTCCACGGTCTGTGCGGCTGCGATGGAAATGAGTTTGAACCGTCGTGTCCTTCGGTAAAGTTCTCCGACCTCACTATGAAACAGCCTCATGAATAAAACCTGACTTCATTTTAAATGCAGGGTCAGACCTGAGGCCGGAAGGCGTCACCAACAAGAGCAGCAGCACACTGGTTCAGATAAAAGCCTTTTCACCAGGACGGGACGTTTGACCCATCTGATGCTTTACAGTTTGTGAAGTGTGTGGGAGCTCCTCTTCCTCACAGAAAACACTGAAGCTCCTGGAACATCACAATGCAGATGCACGCCCAGTGGCCAGTGCGCCTGTAGGCTGTAAATCAAGATGGAGGCTGACATGGCAGCAGTCGGGATCAGGGAACAAAGCCATTTACTGAGGTCAATTAAAACACTTCACTTTTTAAAAGTTGAACTGTAGAGAGTGAAACTTGAGCTACTTCCTGATTAACACTTTAATAAAGTCATTTCCTCTTCTTGATTTTGTGAGGCAAATGATTCAGATTTGACTTTCAGACGGACCCTCCACAAGGAGAAGGAACATGAATCACAACAGCTTCATGTTGTAGGAGACAGTGGGAGGAGCTTCTGGCAGAACAGGCTGAAGAGGTTTGATTCACGACGGAGAAGAGGACGCTGAGCCAAAGATCAGAACCCAACTTTCAAAGTGCACTTTCTAGAAATGAGGCTGGACCAAGGTTAAATGAAGGTTAGCACTAAATAAGTTTAGAAAGGCTGTGAATGATAAAGGAGGAGGAGCGTGAGGAGCATGAGGAGGGTGAGGAGCGTGAAGAGGGTGAGGAGCGTGAGGAGCATGAGGAGCATGAGGAGGGTGAGGAGCATGACGAGCGTGAGGAGCGTGAGGAGCATGAGGAGCATGAGGAGGGTGAGGAGCGTGACGAGCGTGAGGAGGGTGAGGAGCATGAGGAGGGTGAGGAGCGTGAAGAGGGTGAGGAGCGTGAGGAGCATGAGGAGCATGAGGAGGGTGAGGAGCATGAGGAGGGTGAGGAGGGTGAGGAGCGTGAGGAGCATGAGGAGCGTGAGGAGGGTGAGGAGCATGACGAGCGTGAGGAGGGTGAGGAGCATGAGGAGGGTGAGGAGCATGAGGAGGGTGAGGAGCATGAGGAGCATGAGGAGGGTGAGGAGCATGAGGAGGGTGAGGAGCGTGTGGAGCGTGAAGAGCGTGAGGAGCATGAGGAGGGTGAGGAGCATGACGAGCGTGAGGAGGGTGAGGAGCATGAGGAGGGTGAGGAGCGTGTGGAGCGTGTGGAGCGTGAAGAGCGTGAGGAGCATGAGGAGCATGAGGAGGGTGAGGAGGGTGAGGAGCGTGAGGAGCATGAGGAGCGTGAGGAGCATGAGGAGGGTGAGGAGCGTGAGGAGCGTGAGGAGCATGAGGAGGGTGAGGAGCGTGAGGAGCAGCGCTAGTGCAGACGATCTTCTGGCTGATGGTAAGTCAGGGACTTGCTTTAGACACTCGAGCTGAGGTTGGATGAGGCGCAGCGGCAGCGGCCGTGCGTCGAGGGAAACGAGCCCGTGACCGGCGGTTTGTGGGGTTAACAGCTCGGAGCAGCTGGGACGCTCGTGTGGCTGCAGAGGCCGAGACTCCGCTGACACAACAACTCACTGCTGACGTGCCCTGAAATGTGAAGCTTCACCTCCATCTGCTGCTGAGATGGAACTCAGACCTTTCTCCTTCTCATCCCCACCTATTGGTTCTGTAAAGTGCATCTGGTTTCTCTGCTGCTTCACACCAGTTAACATCTTTAAAAGTCATAAACTGGTTCTCATCTTGTTGTTACAGCTTTAAACCAGATTCTTTATTATTTTAATGTTTCAGTTTTAGCTTCTCAGTTGAGTATTGTCTGATTTTCTTTTGCTTATGTGAGAGTAAATTGAATATTTATTCATATTTATGTTTAATCGATGCTTAACGGTACCTCGGCCATGTTGATGAGGCCCAACGCCAGCGTCTTGTATCCCAGGATGGTGCGGTTCTTGTATCGCTTCCGTCGCTGCAGCATGATCTGAAGCTTGTTGGCGTCCCTCTTGAGGAAGTGCGGATACTGCGGACACAAACGCACACATTAGCAAACACACAAAAGCTCAACAAGTGGGCGAGTGCTTTGCTGGATGTCTTCAGACTGAAGTGGAAGAGTTTTGTTCCCCAGGTCGTGATCATCAGGGAGATCGAACGCGCTCGTTGCATAACGCTGACCTCTCCGTGGCGTCCTGAAGTGTCCCAGCACTTAGTCACAGCCCAACTCGGACCCCTCATTGAGGAGCTGCACTACAACTGGAACAAAAGAGACTCCTGTTCTGTAACGGGCTGTGGCCTCTCTGCAGTGCTGCAGGAGGTGCAGCGCACAGGAAGTGATGTGTGGCCCGGTGCACTCGAGAAGATCCACAGAGAGAAACTGACCTTTCAGCAGCATTTAGAAACATGGAGATAGGAAATGATGATTTAGAGCAGAAAACCCCAACTGGGATTTAAACTATGCTCTGGTCGAATGGAGCAGAGAGAGCGGATGTTACACACTGTGTGTGTGTGTGTGTGTGTGTGTGTGTGTGTGTGTACGTGTGCGTGTGTGTGCAGCGGTGATGTATTAATGCTTCAGTCATGTAGCGTCTCTGCACTTTGAGACAAAAACAACATTTGTCATGATTTTTATGAGCAAAAGCAAATCAGCAGATTCACATTTTGATCAATGCTGTGAAAGACAAATAGTAAAAAATAAATCCAGCGGTAGAGGATCTGCACGATGCTAAAAATACTTAAAAACCTGAATTCATTCTTCAATAATGTGGGTGCTAATAAAAGAAAAGTTACTTTATCTATATATCCTCATATCGAAACGATTTTCTTCAGTCACATTGAGTTATGAAATGTGTTTTATCGATAAACTTGTTGTTGTCACTTGTCTGTTGGAAGTGGTGGCTTGTGACCTCTGACCTCTGACCCCTGACCCCTGTGTGTTTACCTGCAGGGAGAACGTGAGCTGCAGGTCGGTCTCCGTCAGCCCCGCCGACGACAGCAGGATCTCATTGGAGCGCAGGATCCGCTTGGAGCCCTGAGGAGGCGACGGGAGGAGGCCACGGGAGGAGGCGACGGGAGGAGGAGGAGAGAGAGACAGATTTCTATTAGTCGCCTTGACGAACTCCAGCAGGGTGGAAACAATGAACCGTCATCAGCCACACGCAGGGAGGAGTGTGGGAACGGAGGAGGCTGAAACTGAGTGACAGGAGGAAGCAGAGAGGGATGACTGAGTGCGTGGCTGCAGCAGCATGAAGAATCACAGCAGGGATTTTAAAATGTATTGGTTAGAAAACAAGATGGAGATAAAAACTGAAAACAAGAGCAGAGACTGGAGCAAGAAAACACCTTGAACTGTGTGATGAAGAGGGTGAAGAGGAACATTCTCCTGATTCAGCCTCTTTGTAATCAAGCTGCTGATTTAAGGTAGAAAAGTTGCAGACGAATCAGAGTGAACCACTAAGGAAACTAAATCGACTTTTCAACGATGTTAACTAAAGAAATAATCCTTGAACACAAGCATCACAACAGACAGGAAACATCTGTGTTCCCCTCAGTTGCATGTGGAAGTTGTTCAGTGGAAGGCGACTGTGGAGAAGTGGTTTTCTGTAAAGAGGAGGAAGTTTGTCCACATCCAATAAACTGACTCGACAAAACAGACGTCAGGAGAAAAGTGGAACTTTGTTGGTTCATCAACATTTCAACTGTTCTGGGACTCGATCAAATCTAAAAGTCTTCGGGTCAAGAATACGATTGTGCTGATTAGAGCTCAAAGAATGAATTGCTGAATTAAAGCGGAACTTGAGAAAAATCATTAACTACGTCACCGGCAGGACTTTTATTTATTTCCAGTTCAATCAGACGTAACAAACATGCACAGTTAGAAAAACTCAAATCCAAACTACAACTTCCCTGATGTTCTTCTACTGTTTCTGTCAGTTTGACTTCACACGGTTTTCATATTTCATTTATACTAATGATGATGACTCGTATTAGGCTACTATTATTATTTCAAGGTTCACTGAGGTTTGGTTTAAATTAATAAAACCGAGTCGCCCACGAAGCAGAAAGTCAGTGGTTGGATCCCCGGCACCTCCAGTCTACATTTACAGTGAACGGGACTTTTACTGGGAGGAGCTTTGTGTGGTGATGACACTGGAAAAGCACTTTACAAACACGTCTTTGCACAATCACTGTATATTTAGTTGTGTTTCCATGTGCGGCCCCAACAGACGTGTGGATTAGTTGATCTGAGACTTTAGCAGAATGTACCTGCAGTTTGACGGCGATCACCACGGAGGTGAGGTCTTTATCCAGCTCCTTCAGCATGATCAGCTTCTTCAGAGTCAGGTTGAACAGCCTGTGAGAAAGAAAACACACAGAAAGACTGAGGTTAGATTCAATGTCCACGAGTTCGGGACCTTCTGGTCGATGTGAGGAGAGTGAACGTGAGACATTTATCAAAATATGGGTCAAATATATCAGGAAGTGTTTCCAGACGGTGTGAGGTGCATCCTGGACGTCCCCTTCCTGCTCCATCTTCCCTTTCTCTGTCTTCTACGTATGTGACCCCACTTTTTCATCCTGAGATGTTTGTCTTCTTTCTCGTCTCTGCGTCTGTCGCATGTCAGACACCCGCTGGCTCCCTGTGGAGACCCCCTGCTGTGGTCTCAGCTCCTCTGGGCTTTCTGTGGACTTTATTCCACGGGGCCAGACGGAGAAAGACGTGATCTGCGTTCACTCCCTGTGGAGACGGTTTGGAGGATCTCAGGAGTTCAGAGCACGTCTGAAAGAAGCTGCAAACGAGACCAGAAGCACTTAAAGAACTGGAGTGGATAAGAAAAGACACCCACCCCCCCCAACCCAAACAGCCACCGTGCAGCCAGAGGTCAGCGTGTTCAATAATTCATATCCAGGGCTTGAGAGCCAGAAGAAGTAAACCACTAAAATAGACCTGCCAGGGCCGGCTGGGGGCGATCAAGACGAGACAGAGAGATAGAACACTGTCAAAAAAGACCAGAGAAGAAGAAGAAGAGGAAGGAGGACAAACGGAAATGACTGATAAAGAAAAGAGGAAGACGTGGAGACGGAGGGATGAATACAGGGAGGAGGAAAGACGAGGGGGGGGGGGGGGACCCTGTGTTAACAAAGAGATGAACCGTCAGAGACATACAACAACAGAAACGTTCTTTTACATGCTGCCTTTTATCTAAAGAAGAAGAGTGAAAAGTGCAACTCCTCATAATAATAATCCCTTTGATTAATATCACGCTGACATAGAAGGAAGACGTTAAGTGTCGAGGTGAAGCACGAACACAGAGTTACACTCGTGGACGTCACTTCCCTGAATGAGACGTCTTCATCCAGACACATGAATTCTTCCCTCAGAAAGGGAGTTGGTGTTTCCTATGTGAAGCAGCAGCAGATTGTTCAGGTCAGACCGGTTCAACAGGAACAGATTATTAAAAGGATTATAAAATTCAAGTGTCTCAAATTCAGATGTCAAAATTCAGATGAATCATCCGGGGGTTAGCGGTCGATCCTGGCTGGAATCAAACCAACATCCAGCCAATCAAGTTCCGCTCCACTGGTCATGTGACGTTGATGTGAGACATCACAGGAAGCAGGTCTGTTCCGTTACCATGGCTACCAGTGTTCCAGTCGAACTGGTGATCATGTTAACGGCTGATATTTGTTTACATTCCGCTGTCGATCGCAGACAGATGATAAACTGAAGGTCTCGCTGAGATAAACCAAACGAAGACATCAGGAGTTAATATAAAATGTCTGTGTCCACATCACCTTCGGACAAATATATAAATCATGTGGGTAATAATTAAATATAGTATAAAAAGCATTTCTCGAGCAGGAAAAGATTCCCAGGGCCCCGTGGCAGTGACCTCTGCCCTCATGAGTCAGTCTGCTACAGCTACTGAAGAGTCACAAGGTGGAACCAACCCAGTGCTGCTTCCTCTCCGGTGCCACGCGTCCTCCTCCAGCGTGTCACCACCTCCTCCTCAGCCACGACATATTATTATCCAACCAGACAAAGAGCCGAGGAGCTGGAGGAATAAATCAGCAACTAGAAGAGGTTGGTTGTGAACAACAACCCTGTTTCTACTACCTGGAGAACCTTCAGGCCAGCTTGTGATGCTGCCAGAAGACGTGTCCACTCACCAGTTGAAGCTCCCACAAACGTTGTATTGACCTCCCAGGGAACGTTCCGGCCACAGGATCTCTCCAGCTTCACGTGCACGCAGCTCGGGAGGCAATTCAAACGTTTGAGCACTTCCTCGTGCACATCGAGGTTAGATGCGAGTGCTTTTGTGTACTCTCTGAAGTCTGATACTGCAACACGTGTCTTTGGAGTGAGAGGAATCACAGATAAAGTCACTTGTGGGAGCTCAGCCGGTCACATGGTGCCAGCCAGTGTAACCATTCAGTGTTCTGGGGCTTTAATCCAGGAGGAGACCTCAGCGTCCGTCACTGAATGAATGTTAAAGGCCTCCTGGTGTTGTCCCAGCAGTGGCTGCTCGGGGGAGGAGGTCGGCGGTGGATGAAAGCGGAGCGCTGACAGAGAGACGCTCGATACTGTCTGTGGGAGGATTGACCTCTGACATTATGCAAAGGCCAGTCGCTGAGGAAAGAGACGTTCAGTGGTCACACTAATATTAAATTCATCTGTGAGGTGATGACACGCTGTAAATATCAGTCAATGCTTCCTTTTATATCCTAATTAGGCCTTTTTCCTTTATACCCTGATGAGGTGGTGAATCCAAATAAGCTGTAAATCCTGTCTCTGATGTGACTGATCACAAAGTTCAGATAACTCAGATGGTGACGTCCTGATGACGTCATCCCACAGTATCAGCTTCTTGAGGCTTGTTCGTTATGTCACTAATCATGTGATGACAGGAACCTTTTCCTGATCGATACGAGCTTCACATCACATTTCTGTTGACCTTTGACCTCAGCTCAAAGATTAGGTGAGAATCCATCGCTCTTTACTCTCCTCCCCTCGAACCTCCATCACTTCTCCACCTCCTCTTCCACCATGTAATGACCTTGGCCCTTCCTCTCATCTCACGTCACCTCCTCTCCTTCCTCCTTGTCCTCCTCTCATCAGTGCTTCGTCTCCTTCCTTATCGAAGGACGACTCCTCGCTCCAGCTCTTCTCCTTCCCCATGATGCCCAGTCTCCGCACCTCCTCCTCATTCTTAACATGTCTTCACCTCCTCCTCCTCCCTGGATAATTGGGATCAATGATATTTCAGGATCTGCCGTTAAGAGAAAGAGTTGACTCCTCCTCCTTCGTTAGCTTCCCCTGCCCCTCCACTCATTATCATTCCATTACACGGATTAGTCCGTCCCGACACACAGCCGAGGCCGATCACTGCTCATTCTGGACACAGTGCAACACACGCACGTACGCACGCACGCACGTCTTGAACGTTCAAACCCCCAAATACTCAAAGAAAATACTGCTGAAGTGATGAAGTGTGTGCACGTGTTAATGCTTAATAACTTATTGTACTTATACTTCTTGTCAAGAGACAAAGGTTGTTTTGATCACAAGGCCCTCACCAAGCTTATCGGGGGTGTCCTCACACATTAACCCCTCACACAGAAACATGGAGGGACAGAAGCAGGACGAGCCACAGAGCGGCAGAAAGAACAGGAGACGCAGTCCTCAACATCTCGTAGTGTGAAGTGTCGCAGGCAGCAGAAATAACAAGCGTTTAGTTCCCCACGAACAACGGTCTTAAAATAGCTGTGGGCTGAGTGGAGACAGCCTGTGAAGATGTCAACAGCCTGGCAGAGCGGCGCCCAAGCATTTCTCCTCCTCTTGCTTCATATTAAGATGCAGACAGCGTAATTCTCCTGAAAGAGATCAGCGCGACTGTTCTGCGTTCACTTCGTCCTGTTGTGCACGTCTTCAGGAAGCTCATGGACACGGAGCAGACAGACGAGGGACGTGAAGCCTCGAGCATCATAACGAGTTCAGCAAATGATGAAACTCACTAGTGGCAGGGAAACACAAAAGCTGGAGTCCTTAAGGCATCATCGGTGTTTAACACTCGTACCATCATCACACACGTTATATAACAGATTTCTCATCAGCCGACTCGTCAAGAGGATTCACCTCCTCAAGGTCGAGGTTCAAATCTGGTGAAATTCAAGACCAGCTCCAGGATGAAGGATTTGATCACGTGAGTCTCGACACCTCCTTGATTCTCTGAAGATATTAAATGACTCATTTAACTAAAGTACACATCAGTACATCCAGAAAAACCAACAGCAGCTGCACGTGGGAGGATTCACATTTAATATCTGACTCAACATAAATAACCTGCGTCTGCTGCAGTGATTTGACCCGAGTGACGGGGATTGTGTAAATTCAAAAGCCAGATGTGAGCAGGTGTTTGAGAATGAATGTAAATGAGAGAACGCTCCGTGTTATAGTTTATTCAGTTTGTAAAAGCTGCTGCACGATTGAGCAGCTTCTGCAAATACTGAAGACCTCATCGTGGGTATTCAGGTGCAGCCTCAGCAGCTTCTGACCAGAGTCATGGACTGGTTTACAATCTGTCCCCAGTTGCAGTGGGTTCACAGACTGGTCCTGATCCACGTCGTGTTTGTCTAAACGGAGCAGAGCAGCATCCTGCTGACACACACATCAAACTGAAGGAAGACACTTGTAGTTCAGTTGATCAACATGAAAGCTTCTGTTGGGGGGGGGGGGGGACATGTTTTTAAAGGTGTGATGACGTCATGACATCACGATGGCCCACGTTCGGATCATGCAGTCTGACACGCCCCCTAACCAGTATACTTCATGGGGTTAACTGGGATTCGTGCGGGTTCACTCATTACAGACATGAACGTGTCCTCGACTCCCATTACTTCTAAATGGGGCCACTGGTGCGTTCTGCCTGGAGGAGCTGCTAACCTCATTAGTTTGGGTTGTTTTTAAAATCCCTCATTTTGTTCCTCTTATGAATGTAAATGAGTCGTTTGCCATCAAGGGTCCGATTCACAACAGTGGGGAACAGAAAGAGGAAGCAGCTTTAATACAGAAACATGTGCCCTGAAGATGTTTCCTGTCTCGGTCCCACCTGAACACAGACAGAAGTTTGTTCTTCTTTTGTTTACAGATCCAACACTGCTTCAAAAGTCCAGAAATAATAATCTCCTGCTTAAAATAAATGTGTTCAAATGGGAGAATAATAATAGATCCAACCCTCACCTTGAATTGTCAAGGTGAGGTTTAAAACAGATGAAATCCAGACAGAAACATGAAGCTACTGTTCCTCAGCTGATGGCTGCAGCTCCTCCTCCTCCTCCTCCTCCTCCTCCTGTCCACGGCTGCTGCTGCTCGGGAGCTTTCAAGTGAAATCTGACTTCTGGGCTGAATTAAATGTGCACGTGAGACACGAGTGTGAAGTGAACCTGCGGCGGACGATAACAGAGACGCTTGGTTTATCAGTGCGTTACGTTCAGGAAGATCAGAAGTGAAACCGACCGTCAGTCAACCAGTCTGTGTGTGTCTGTGTGTGTCTGTGTGTGTGTGTGCAAACTGAATCTATCAGGGCTGTGTGTAACTGTTTTTGCACATAGCACAGGTGCTAGTTCTTTAGCACAGGCCACAAATATCAAACCTTATCAAGTATTGATTTCAGATTAACATCGTCTGTAGTGCAGAGACGTTACAGCTTCATAAAAACATCAATATATTCAAATCAAGCTCTTTAAATTCATGTATAAACAACAAAATATATGAAACACACACACACACACACACACACACACACACACACACACAGAAAACAAGTGTGTGAATGTATGTGTCAGACTGAGTGTGTGGGAGAAACAGAGTGGGTGAGTGCACACTGGCAGAAGTAGGTTACAGGTAATACGCAGCATAACTGTGGTGAGTGCCTGTGTGTGTGTGTGTGTGTGTGTGTGTGTGTGTGTGTGTGTGTGTGTGTGTGTGCGCGTGCACGTGCACCCCTGAGCCTGCAGTATGTGGTTTTCCTGTGCAGCTATCAGGCAGTTGTGTGTATTGTTGTGTGTTTTTCCTGCGCTGTGACTCATCTTTAATCGGAAGGCAGAGCAGAAGTGATTCCTCCATAACAGCAAATATATATATATATATATAAATATATAAATGTGTGTGTGTTGCCCTGTTGCTCACCACATTGCTCACTGAGACCGAACCCTCTCATCGTGTGCAGGGGAGCTGTGAGTGTGACTGTGTGTGGGGGGGTGGACACTTGATGTTAGCTTTCTACTATGTGTATGTAAGACATGAGAGTTAACTGTGCAGGACGGGTGTGTGTGTGTGTGTGTGTGTGTGTGTGTGTGTGTGTGTGTGTGTGAGTGTGTGTGAGTGTGTGTGCGTGTGTGTGAGAGTCAGTACAGGTGTTAGCTTCAATCTGGACCGACTCATAACAGATAGATAACCTTTATTTAGACAGGGTATAAACCTTAATGGAGAAATATGGTGGAATATGGTCACAATCTCAATAATGGTCAGAAAGGAGCATGACATCATGGAGTCAACTCAAGGTGACCTTTGAGATATAATATTCCATCACCTCATCATTTTATCCCGTTAAGCCACATGGGCTAAATTGTGTCATAATTAGAGTACGACGTTTTGAGTTAAGGTCACAGTGACCTTTGACCACCAAGTGTGTGTGTGTGTGTGTGCGTGTGCGTGTGTGTGTGTGCTGCCATTGTGTAGCTCTGCTCTAGATCTGGACTAGATAAATATAATAAAAATGAAAATGTAAAAACAAGGCACGCTGATCACATCCAATCTCCGCCACACACACAGAAACACAGTTATCGGTCGGTTACGTAACCTGGGACCAACCGGCTCAGAGACACATGAGCAGACCGAGTTGTTCTCAGGGACGAGGAGCAGCCTGTGGCCTGGATTCAACCGGGGAACAACCAGAGCAAACCAGGGAGACGCCGACCTCATGGAGCCTCAAGAGGCCGAACGTTAGAGCTTCACTTTCACTAGAAACCAATCCTCCACTTCCACCTGGAGTCTCACAGCACAGGGCTGCAGCCAGGTTCATGAGCTCCTTTCCCTCTGGATTTCAGGAGAACCGCACGACGGCCGAAGCACCAACAACGGGGGCAGGGCCGTTTCACTCGTCAACACTAAACCTGGCTTTCTATTGGCCGGGAGTTTTGGCTGGGGCCCCTCGGGGGTTCTGCTCCGTAAACAGCAGCAAAGGTGAAACTGCACCGAGCGGCAGATCCATCACAGCTGCTGGGGAAGGGAGTCACTGAGGGGCAGCCCAGCAGGGGGCAGTATATCTGAGGGGCTGGGCCACAAACAGACAAAAGAGCTTGGGTGGAGCTGCTTAGAGGAGGGGGGGGGGAGGCCTCTCAGCCCTCCTCTCTCCTCCAGCTGCTCCCTTCTCCATCAGCCGTCTCTCGATCCTCCCCCCTTTGTGTCTCCCATCAGCCTCCCTCTCTTCTCATCACCTTCACCCACTGCAGCTCATTTTCTACCCGTCACAAACCAATCCCGTGTGTTTCACCCCCCCCCCCCCCCCCTGTCCTGCTGGTCTCTCGACTGCTGCCGGACGTCCTCTGCTCCCGTCAGACTCAACATACTGACTGTGTTCACAGGGTTTCAGCTCATATCTGAAGACATCTTTACATGCGTCTGCTTGTACTGGATAATAACCACACTTAGATTACAGATCATTATCTAGTTTAATCTGAGTTTATTCTGTTTACATGAGGTTATAACCTAAACCTGAAGTAATTAGAGCTGATTAATTGATAGAGAGTCAATTAATCTGTCACTATTTTGATGATTGATTCATTGTTCAGCTCATTGTTTAACAGAAATATCAAATCTTTGAATTGAAGCAATAACATGATGTGGAAGCCATTTGATAGACGAACCAACTACAAGACTGTATTTTTTAAATAGTAGCAGAAATATGAAGCTGTAGAATCTGCTGCCTCCTCTGAGGAGGTGTGTCCGCCTGTTGTTTCGGGGATTCTACGAGTACTGGTGGAATTCTGAGAAGAATCCCAATGAACGGGTGGATCCAGGAATTCTGTATCCGTTCTTTAACAATGGGAGACTTTTGACATTTTCTCTAATTTGCTGGTGAATCATTTGTGGATCTTGATGAATGTACATGTCTGGGCCTGGTCCGTCACGTTTATCTGCCACAGTCCCAAAGGCTTGTTTCTCAAAGCCAGTGAAACAGACATTTACAAGAGCAACACCCGACACTTTTTTGGAAACTAAATTAAAAACGCGAGCGACAGTCCCGAGGTCTGGAACCAGGCTAACTTCACCCTGAGCTTCATCTTCATCATCCTCCTCCTCTCTCTCTCTCTCTCTCTCTCTCTCTCTCTCTCTCCTCCAGTCGTTCTTCGCTGTGTAAAGATGAACATTCATCCTGTTGACATGAGCTGACACTTCGCCTGAAGCCAGTGCACGCTGCC
The DNA here is from genome assembly GCF_009819705.1 of Hippoglossus hippoglossus. NCBI lineage: Eukaryota > Metazoa > Chordata > Actinopteri > Pleuronectiformes > Pleuronectidae > Hippoglossus > Hippoglossus hippoglossus. Next base: position 16,046,668 of record NC_047168.1, read on the forward strand.
AAGACACACACACGCACACACACACACACGCACACGCACACACACACACACACACGTAGCCACTGTAAAGAGCTACTAGGTGAGACAAGACTATTTGTACTCTGTGATATTACACAGCACAGAAATACAGGAAGAACGCACTACGACACACACACACACACACGCGCGCGCGCACACGCACACACACACACAGCACCATTTAAGTACAAGGTCGTTCAGGACACTGATTCAAGGGCTGCCACACGTTTAATGGAAATACAGCTACAGGCAGGATTTAGTGAGAAAACGCAGCGTGCACAAACAATGAAGTGCACACCACACCCACTGGATGTTTGATGATGTGCAGATGCTACAGGCCACGTTCAAGTGCAGCAAAGACAGCAGTGAAGACGATGCTTAGAAGCAGCGATCAATGAGGAAGCAGGGAAGGAACACGCACAGCGGAGAAGAGTGATGGCTGAATCTAAAGCTCCTTTCAAATATCAAGATTCAAGAGTTTATCTTGGTTGAAGCAGCAGTTTGTCCGAGTCAGACTACAACAACAGGAACATGTGGGGGACACGCCCACTCGCTCGAAGCCTTCCTGCTGAATTCTCACTCTGACACTTTTCAGAAACAGTTCTGGAAACTGAGCTGAATATTTGCATCTTCCCAAAGAGCCCTTATGTGAAAGAAGCTCGTGACGACATTTTTGTACTCTCACAACTAGAGCTATACACCTTTTGGTCCATATATATTAATATCATTATTCTTTTAATTGCTGATTCTTCGTTATCCATAAAATATAAACATAGATGCACGTCTTTCCTGTGTCGTTTGTTCTGAGAAATAAGAGGTTTTATTTTGAAATGTAAACACTGTTTGTAAAAGTCTTTTATCGGCCGATATCATTGGTCAAGCCGTAAATCAGATGGTCTCTATTTCCAACTGAAGAAAGTCATCACACAAGCTGAAGTGTGAATACTGACGGCTGTGTCTGTAATAGACCACTGGCTCTTCCACCCTCTCCCTCCCTCCATCACGTTCTGTCTTGCTCTACTTCCCAGAGCCACAGGCAAGGACACAACAGGCCCACTACTTCTGAAGGAGGGCAGAATCAACCCGTACGCACACATGCACACATGCACACATGCACACATGCACACATGCACACATGCACACATGCACACATGCAGCCCGCTGTCGAGACCGATTACACACGTTCACCAAACCAGAGGAAAGAACACGTGTGTGACGAGCGTCAAGAAAGAGAAGGAAAAGAAAACCACGTTGTTGTTGTTGTTGGCAAGTTTGCTAATCGGGTTTTTGCTAGTTTGCACTTTGTGATCCAGACCAGAGGCTGTTGTGTGTGAGAGCGAGCATGTGACCTGCAGTGTGTGTGTGTGTGTGTGTGTGTGTGTGTGTGTGTGTTTAAAACAAGATAAGATGTGTGTTAGTGCATGTGTTGATACAAAGTGGAAAACAGACCCATTCTGTGTCTGTGTGCTTCATTTATGACTTTACAATGAAAATAAAGATTCCTCACACACACACACACACACACACACACACACACACACACACACACACACACACACACACACACACACACACACACACACACACACACACACACACACACACACACACAGAGAAAAGGACCCTTCGTTAAAGCGATTACAGATTATTGAGCGGAGCACCCGGAGCTCACGGCTGCTGCCTGGCACAGCGGCACATCGGTTACCATGGAGCAGGGGAAAGAAAATCTATGTGAGTGGGGTCTCATATTAGCTTCCTGGTTATCGACCAATCAGAGTCGCCCCTGCCCCAGAACAGCCATCACAATGAGGCGAGGGGATCAGAGCGCTGGTGCGAGGCGAGTTCAGGAGCAGCCGCTGAACCGAGAGGAGAACGCACATCATTATTCACAGTGTGTCGCTTTACACAGTAAAACTACACTATGAAACTCTTCTACCTGAAACCAGCAGCTTGGTGAAAGTGAGTCTGATGTTTAGTGTGAACATGAGAAAGTTTCCTCCTTCTCTCCCTGAGCGTCTGTTCTCTGTGACTCTGCTGAGTGGGTTCCATCTCCTGTGAGAAGAACTGACTGAGAGTCAGCTTCAACTGTCACAACCAGCTGCAGCTGAAGAGTGAAGCTGAACTGAGATCAGTTAAAAAGACTCTGAAGTTATTAAACACCAGAAATCCCTACACGCTTTATTGCTGTGAATTCAACAAGATTGATGTGTGCGTCAAATGTGAAACTATAAGACAGAATATTCAGATAACAGCACTTAGACGTCGTTTTCATGAAAATCCTCAAACTACAACAGACTGGAAGGAAGGTCAATAGGTTTTATATCAGTAATCCTTAAACACAGGTAAAGGTCAATCTGTGTTAAGTGCATTACAAGCTTGTGTTATCACCCAGGGGAAACAGTGTGTAACCTGAGCTGGAGAGGATCACAGTCGTGTCATGTGACTGCACAGCAGCACAGACACACAAACGGGCGTCGAGCTGTTTACGTCCACGTGCAACTTACATATCTTCATGTGTGTGCAACTCCAGGCAACTTCTTCAAAATATAAACATCTGACTGGTATTTCAACAACAGGCTGAAAGTGTGATTCCACTGAAAAGGCTTTGTCATAACACAATCCAGAGAGTGTGTGTGAGTGTGTGTCTGTCGTCAGCATGATGTGTGTTCACAGCTTCTTGGCCCTTTATGTAACTGGATGCCAGTGTAACACATTAGAGGAACGTGAAGCATATGTCGGTGACATTGTCCGTGAACAGGTATCAGTACACCTTAGATCTGTGTGTGTCTGTGTGTGTGTGTGTGTGTGTGTGTCTGTGTGTGCACTAGCTGCCAGATGGGAGTGTATGATCCCACAGCAGGGGGTCACTGCCAGGAGACACAAGCAGCGTAGCTCTCATAAACCGATCACAGCGGAGTTTCAGCTCGACAGACCACGACCTCCACGCTGCAGCAACAGCAGCAGCAGCCAAAGGAACAGGTTGAGTTTATTTTAAATCAACCAACATTACTCTTTAAATTCCAGTTAGCAAACTGGTTCTGTCCCCTGCTAACTGTTTCCTTAGTCCTCTGGGGCATTTCAGCTCTGAAGGTACCACAGTGAAATGTCTTGAGAGGGGAGAAGCTTTTTACAGCTGAGTGAGGTGTTGGAGGTTTTTACAGCCTGTCCTCCTTCAAGCTGCTGAGGACAACATGAACCATAACCCCATAACTGTGGCTTCACTGGTGAGCTCGTTCAACAATTAATAATTCTATGAATAACACGAGGAAAAACACATTCCTGGGTGTTTACACAGCCATTGTAGAAACAGACCATATATGTCATCATCTCTCATCTCACCCTGGGGCTGGAAGGCTTCCATCAGAAATGGTAAATTATCACAGAAAGTCAGGAGGAGGAGGAGGAGGAGGAGGAGGTTGTACTTTACACTCTATCTCCCTTCATCTCCAAAAGGTGAGCCGAGCTGCAGAGGAAACTTCAGACCTCTTGGCCGCTCAGCTGTGCGGAAGAGCGAGCAGCGCCAAGCGAGCGGCTGAAGCCAAAGCATCTGAATGTGAACACTACTCACTCCCACTCCTTAGTGTGTCTGTGTGTGTGCATGTTGTGCTTTTCTTTCCGTTCGTGTGTGTGCTCAGCAGCCGGAGGTTTAGCGAGCAGGGAGGATAAAGTAACGCTGACACTTGAGGAACGCCGTTTGCGTCCCACTATTGTGTTGCAGCGCAATTATAGCAAACCAGTCCAACAAATGCACGATGTATAATTCAGAGGATCCTGCATTTCTGCTCCGTGCCTCTTCAGGCCAACAGTATTGGTTACCAGGCAGAAGATGAGCATCTATTCTTAATGCTGTGACCTTGCTGTTTTCTCTTGGATGTCGGCTCTACGTTTTCCAGCTTTCAGCTGATGCTCTTCTGAAGAACATGCAACAAGCTCAGGAGTAGAACTGTCTTAAACAGCTGAGGTACAAACATCACACCTCTCTCCCTCAGAGGTCCACACTGCTTCCTGCAGACGGGATCAGCTGCTCATGTGGTCATGGGACTCTCCCCCCCTGCTCGTTCGTTAATAATGCAACACGAGGAACTCTGCCCATTCCTGGAATACCTGACACGGAGTAGCTGCACGAGGAGGCCTTGATTAAACCCTGCACCACAGACGGTTTGGATTCCAGACTCCAGCGAAGCCTGAGGACATTCTACCTGTCGCCAGCAACACTTGATGCACCTGAGAACTGCTAATCTTTACACAGTCTGAACGTGTGAGGTGAAGACGCTCCTGTACCGTTACTGCCCCGTGGTGGGGGGGGAGAACCAAGCAATGAAGCAGAGGGGGTAGTGGCAAACACCCGTTGATGTGTGTCACGCTGATGACACTGCAGAATGTCAGAGAGACAGCAGAGAGAGGAATCACCCCTGAAATGATTGATTCCAGCACGGAGGAGAATAGAAGGTCCGGAGGGCTGGAAACAGAAGTGACCTCAGAGGAACTCACGCCCTGTCCGTGGACGTGAGGAAGGGCGGAGACGATGTTCACATGACGCCACCTCTCTGCTGTTTAAATAGTATATTGTACTAGACACGTGACTTATTACTGCTAAAACATCTCCTGTCATTCCTATGCTGAATATGCCCCAAAAAGAGGAGGACACAAGTGGTTGATATTCTCTGCGTTTGTCGAGAGTCTCTACAGATCAGGGATGGAGTCAGCAAACTGAGTGCATGTGTGTGCCTGCCAGGGAGAAGGCAAC
>NC_047168.1:16058932-16091432 GCF_009819705.1 Hippoglossus hippoglossus
GTGCCGCCGCCTCCTGGTGCTTCAGCTCTAGAACTTGAACTCTTTGTATTTCTTGGCGCCGCCTCGCGTGTCCTGCGGCTGGGCCTTCCGCTTTTTTTGCTGCACGGTGACGATTGAAGTGGAGAGAAAAGCAGCTATTAATATTCAAATGTCACCGCAAGAGGAAAAGTGAAACGACTTAAAGGGAGCGCTGGGTTTCGTTCTCTTAAAGCCTGAACATACCTTCTGTTTGGCTGCGTGCTCGGCCACCATGTCGCTGAAGTCCTCCTTCTCCACCTGGGCCTGCTGCTCCCGGACGTGCTCCTCGTACTTTTGGGTCATGGCCATCGGGTCCAGCTCCAGCTCCTCTGGAGCCAGGGCCACCTCCACGCCCTGGGACTCCTGCCCTCCACCCGCCTTACGACCTACCATGGCCTGAGGAGAGCAGAGAGGGAAAATAACAGTCAGAGGAGGAGATGACAGCTTCTTGTCTTCATTTGGACGAACTGTCCACACAAGCATCTCGTGAAGTCGTGTCTTACCCCTGACACGTCATAGATGTGCGTGGAGGCCATCATAGCAGCTCCCACTGGTCCAGTTCGTCTCTCAGGAAGCACAGTGAAGAGCTGTGGCGTCTCGTTTCTGTGAAAACAACAGAAGGATCGATTAAAGCAAGAACAAAAATCTACCTCACGTTACGCAGCTAACGCAGATGAAAATATATAACAGAGTTGTTTTTAGACATTTGAATGAAGAATCGTTTCATATTATATCTTTAAATGACACGTCAGAGTCGTGTGGGGAATGACAGCGACACTCACCCGTCCATGGCCTCCTCGATCTTCTTCTTCCTAAGCTCAATGAGCTCTGGGGTCTCCATGCCGGCAGGGACCGAGGAGAAGCCTCCGGGCGTGATCAGTCCACTGGAACACAGAAAGAAACACAGCAGGTTCATTCATGCACACGAATACAACCCAAGAGATCGTTTCAATTCAAACACCTCATCCACTGAACCAGTTTACATATTAATCCCAGTGTGTGCTTCAACCCACAAAGCTCAGACCAGTTGATTACATGGTAACTGATGGTAATCTCCTCAGCACGTGTCTGTGCATTGATGAGAACATAATTCATAACCTTTAACCTTCCGCTCCCTGAACCAAGCGGGACAGACAGAGCTATGTTTAGTTTTCATCTGATCTAGAAGAACACGCGTCTAAAAATAAAAACAAGGACTTTTCTATTTTGGTTTTATTTTATCTGCTGATGTTTGTAACTTCCTCATTATAGTCTGAAGTACCTGTCTGCTGGTGTGAAGAACCCGGTCTCATCCGGTTTCTCCTCATCGCTCTCCTCCTCCTCCTCTTCCTCTGACGACTCCTCGTCCGAAGGCTCCAGCTCTCCCCAGGGCGTGTGGTCCAACTCCTCCTCGTCCGCTTTGGCCTGAACACACACACACACACACAGGCACATAGATATATATCTTTTTTTCTTTTACTTATCAATATCGCCCCCCCTACCCTGAAACTGTGCCTGTTACCTGGAAGTCTGCAGCATTGGTCCCAAACACGTCACCGTAAAGAGGTTTCCCCATTTCGTCTACCGGCGGCTTCCCCCAGCCTCCAGCGTGGTAACCAAATGTGCAGTTCTGAGAGGAAGAGGAGGATGAAGAGGAGGATGAAGACGAGCAAAAGTTCAAGTAACAACTTTAGTTAGTTTAGATATCGGGTCACTACTTTTCAATATGTGGGGTTGCACGAGAAACTCTTACCTCTGGGATGGGGGAGTTAAGTCCTGGTATTTTGAGGTTGGGGTAGGAGGGGGGGGGGCCGTACCTCTGCATGGCAATCAGCCAGGGAGGGGGCACCTTGTGGGCATTCTGGGAAAGACAAGACAACACTTCTTTAATGCTTTCATCATTTCTTTTTGGTTCATCTGCAAATGAAACTATAAAAAGTTTGAACTCTGTCAGTTGTTGTCTGTTGTTACCGTCCTTGTGTTTCTAGATAAACAAGTCTTGTTGCAGCTCGTATTACAGGAAGTGACTCATTTTCACAGCTTCACATCAATACATTTAACAGCGGAAACAGAGAAAGTGACACAACAGCAGACACAACAGCACAGTGCATTTAATATAGTGCAACTATGATTCTGAGCCTACAGTACATGGTCATATCTGGTGTTCAAGAGGAACTTATGTCAAAGCTTCAGCAACTTGAAGCTTGTGGCTCATTTGTGGAACTCACAGGTCCAACTGGCATCCCCAGGGCGATACGCAGCTCGTCGGACAGATCGCCAGGCTTCTTCTCTTTCAGACGAGTCTCAAACTCTTTACCCTGCAGACACACAAACACAAAGGTCTGTTCAGCCAAGGTCACGCGACACAAGGTCATCGGGTAGTCCTGCGGTTTCTCTACTACCTCATAGTACAGATCTCCGTGGATAGTGAGCTTGGGTTTGATCTGCCACTTGAAGAAGGCATCGTGCAGCTTCTGGTAGTCAATGTCGATCTTTCCCATCTTGGGGCGGACCTTCTCTCTCATTTTGGTCTTCATTGTTTTGGCGTCCTCCTGTGAGCAGACAACAAAGAGCCTGGTTGTATCACATCATTTTAAAGACGGAGAAGCCACAGGGCTTCAGAAACATTTCAGAAACCCACCTTCTCCTGCAGGGCCTCCCTCATCTCCTGGATTCCCGTCCTCTTGATGAACTCCGGGAGCTCGAACGGAGGCTTCTCGATACCTCTCTTGCCCTGCAGGTACTTCCGTTTGAAGCACCAGTGGCGGGGCACCGGCACCGTGTTCCTGGTGGCCTTCAGGTGGACGAGCAGCTTGGGCTCCTGGGCGGTCACATCATGCATCTCCACGACATCCGGACGAGCCACCAGCTGGAGCAAAGGGGAGATTGAATCCTGAAGCACATTTCTTCAACCGGCTGAAGAGGAGGAGGATGAATTGTGAATCTGAATTTACCTGCTTGAGCTCAGCCACGGTCAGTCTGTTCATCCTCCTCAGCTTCTTCTTGGACAGTTTAGGTACATCTGGTCTTAAATCCTATAAATAAAAAAACATTTAAAATAACGTAAACTTAAAGAAGACAGATTTTTTTGGCTCTGCTTTCTGACAGATGGAAGGATTCATACGTCATCACTGTCATCACTGTCTCTCCTCTCCTCCTCAAATCCCTTTTTCCTCAGCACGGCTGTCTCCGGCTTATCGGTCTTCTCAGGCTCCTTCTCCTTCTCCTTCTTGACATCGTCTGTCAGCTGGGAACAAAAAGGAAACCATTGCATTACAGCAAAACCAACGCCATAAAGATAACTTCAATACTCAACGCTTCGTTAGCCACGTATTCTTCCACAGTCAAATGTTTCTAACCTTGAACGCCTCAAAGATCCTCTTGAAGAAGATGTAGTTTGGGTCGTAAATCTCTGGCTCCTCTGTGATGTACTCGATCTCCACCTCTGGCTCCTTCTCTTTCTCCTTCTCCTTCTCCTTCTCTTTCTCTTTCTCCTTGTCTTTGTCTGTGTCTGTGTCTTTGTCACCCCCCTCCTTCTGCTCCACCAGCTCCTTCTTCTCCAGAGCTCGCTTCTTCTTGCTCTTCTTCTTGCGGTTCCTGCGCCTGCGGTTTTTCTGAGGAATATGTTTATGTTGGGATTACAACTCAATCATCAGGCCTATTTTCTCTGATGATTTGCACATATAAATACACAAGGGGACAGTGATGTGGTGAATTAAACATCCGAGGTATATAAAGTTCTCTGATGCCTCCAAGCCACGGGTCAAAAGTGCTCATTATACATTGTAAGATAGTTTAAGATGAAGACTTACATCTTTCTTAGACATTTGGTCGTCGTCTTCTGTCTCAGACATGACTGGAGCCGAGGAGTTCATGTCCATCTCTGCTCCCTCATCATATTCCTCCCCTTTGAAAGGTGAAAGAAAATGAATTGAGACAAATCAGACCCCGAAAGCAAAACCCGGACTGTCTGAGCTGCTGATCGGACCCAGGCGATGGTACTGACCTGTGGGGTCGGTGAGCTGCTCCTGCCGGATCTCCTTCAGCTGGAGGATTTTCTCCAGAGCCTGAGGGATCTTGGGGCCACTGATGCTTATCTCCTCATTCTGCCAGAGCTGGAACGGAAGCAAAAGAGTTATCATAGTGTAACTTCATCTAGAAGTTCACAATCCTTATTTGTGCTGCAAAAACATTTCACACAAGTTTTGAAATAAAAAATGCTCCATCTCAACTGAGTGTTAATGTTAAGATGATTTAAATTTCATACTTTGTTCTTTATGCTCTTCCACTTCCACCACATGAAAACACACAAAGAAGGAAAAACGTCTGTTCACCTCTCTGTTGTCTTCTCCTGGAGGAGGAGGCACTCTCTGTTTCTGGGTCGGCATCATGCTCACACCAGGAGGCAGCGGCCCACGAGGATCCATACCTGCGGAGCAAACGTAGAAAACTTTTTAAAAAACACGATACAAAAGTCAGCCCTCAAACTTCTGTGGAGAATGTTAACGTTCCTTCTTTTCTAACAAAGGCTGAACCAGTTCCACGGATGGGACTCCACATTTTAATTGATTGAAAAACTGTATTACGACAACTTATTATGATTAGTATATTGTGGAGAAATGTGAGATCTAAGCAAACCTCTCATTGCGCTGATGGGCGGCATGGCCCTGGGCCCCGGACCCATCTTGGACATCTCCTGCTGACGCTCTTGTTCCAGCAGCATTGCAGCCTGATAGACACAGAGGTAAAGTAGTGGAATTAAGGTGGTAGAAAATAAAAGGGAGGTATTAAATAATCCTGTGACTAAATTTGACAGGTTGACTATATTCCTCTTCTCACCCTTTTCTGCTGCTCCAGAAGATCATGTTCATCCATGACTCTGGAATCACCCTGCGACATACACCGACATTCATGAGTAAACATACAAAGACCAACAAACTGCATCAAACCTTCGTGCCTCGGTGGTGTTTAGCTAAACGCAGCCAGTGGGTTGCATGGTCAGTAAACTGGTACCCCCCCCCCCTCACCTGCTGCTTGGCCCTCTCCTCCTGCTGTAACACCATGGCTGCTCTCTGCTGAGCCATCTTCAGCTGGTCTTCATGGGTCATCCCGGGAGGGGGCAAACCTGGGGGCTCCATGCCCATGTGGAGGCCGGACGGAGGGGGCCCGCCGGGCATCATGCTCATAGCCTGGAGCATGCCCATACCAGGAGGCATGGGTGGCATCGGCATCGGGGGCATGGGGGGGATACCTGGCATCTGTGGAGGAAGAGGACAGAAGCTTATACAACGAATCCATTGATTCATAATACACACATTTTATAGACTTATTAAACAGTGGCGTCAGAAAAAAACTTTGAGTGCTTAGAAAGAAACTAGCGAGGTTAGGCTCCTCATGTATAACACAATATTCATATATAACCAAAAACATATTTTTAAATGTAGAATATAAATAGATAAAATATGGTTGGTATAGATTTTGCTTAGTTTACAGCATTTATACCTCCTCTCCAGACCAGTCTGAACATTTAACACATTTGAGGACTTTCACTATATGAAGTGTTTCACCTTCATGACACCATCATATTCTATTGTCATGCAATCAGCACAGTTTCAAGAGTTCTCAGCAACTTAAGGTCAAATGCATGATTCTGCCAGTGGAACCCAGATGTTGGCCACATCTTGCCCAGATGTTCCCCAGAGAAGACAGTGGGTCACTGTGATGTAACGGGAGCCTTTACCTGGGAGCCCATTGGTTTGTCGTCCCCGTGTTTGCTGAGGAGGATCCTGGTCTGCAGGGACACAGGTGAGCAATGAGGCTTCACAAGCTTTTTACATCAACGTCGTTAAACTCTAATAAAATGTATTTACTTGATAAGCTTGATTCCAACAGTCTAAATCTATAACATCTGCATATCACAGCAGAGCCACATGCTACTGGTACACATCCAGAGTAGAAGTCCATCCTGTCCCTCACACAGTGGCTGTGCAGGGACACCAGGACCTCACCCACCTGCAGGACACCACTCACCTGCAGCATGTAGCCCTTCAGCCGGTCCATCAGCTCCTCTCTGGGACCTGCGGACAGGAGAGCAGACGTTCAGGGAGCGGTCACCTCTACTCACGACAAACCCCGAGAAGCACGGCGCAGGTTTAAGAGGAGAACGCGCACGTCTGCCCACGTTAGCTTGTTTCTAAACAGGCGGGCAGGAGCGTGAGCTAACGAGGAGTCAGCCACTGAGCTCGAGGCGGGCATCACGCGCCCAACGGAGAAAACGTGGCGGCAACGCGTCTTTAAAACGTGTACTTAATGGAAGCATGAAGTTGCTAGCATAACAAACGCGTGTGTGTGTTATTATCAGTGTAAACAGGCCCAGCGCTAGCTCGCTATTAGCCGCTAGCATTAGCAACTGGCTAGCTGCTGTTAGCACTTCTCCCCGGCTCGCCGCCTCCTCCCCCGGTCCCTCGCTCACCCATCACGGGCGCTCCCAGCTCCGCCAGCTTGGCCTGGAGCTCCGGGTGGCTCCATGTGTTCAAAGCCGCGATAGCGCTGCCTAAGTCGGACTGGAGGGACTCGGTGCCCGGTGGACCGTCGGACGCCATGTTGAAGCTCCCTGAATGAAACGCTGCTGGAGCGACACAAGAGAGACCGCGAGCATGATGGGTAACACGCAGTGGCCGCTGGGAGCTGGAGTCCGGAAGCGGAAGGGACGCAGTGACGGGTTACAGCCTCTAGGTGTCAGTGTTGACACTTTAAACCTGGTTTATGTCAATTTATTAATTGAAAAACTTTAAAAGTCTGATCTGACAAAATGAACAGTTCAGCTCATAAGACTGTTCAGCTGCTAGAGACAGAACACTAGAGAGAGGACACTAGAGACAGAACACTAGAGAGAGGACACTAGAGACAGAACAGTAGAGACAGAACACTAGAGACAGAACAGTAGAGAGAGGACACTAGAGACAGAACAGTAGAGACAGAACAGTAGAGACAGAACACTAGAGACAGAACACTAGAGAGAGGACACTAGAGAGAGGACACTAGAGACAGAACAGTAGAGACAGAACACTAGAGAGAGGACACTAGAGACAGAACACTAGAGACAGAACACTAGAGAGAGGACACTAGAGAGAGGACACTAGAGACAGAACAGTAGAGACAGAACAGTAGAGACAGAACAGTAGAGAGAGGACACTAGAGACAGAACACTAGAGACAGAACATTAGAGAGAGGACAGTAGAGACAGAACACTAGAGACAGAACATTAGAGAGAGGACAGTAGAGAGAGGACAGTAGAGACAGAACAGTAGAGACAGAACACTAGAGAGAGGACACTAGAGAGAGGACACTAGAGACAGAACATTAGAGAGAGGACAGTAGAGACAGAACACTAGAGACAGAACATTAGAGAGAGGACAGTAGAGACAGAACACTAGAGACAGAACATTAGAGACAGAACACTAGAGACAGAACAGTAGAGACAGAACACTAGAGACAGAACACTAGAGACAGAACAGTAGAGACAGAACACTAGAGACAGAACACTAGAGACAGAACAGTAGAGACAGAACACTAGAGACAGAACACTAGAGACAGAACAGTAGAGACAGAACAGTAGAGACAGAACACTAGAGACAGAACAGTAGAGACAGAACACTAGAGACAGAACATTAGAGAGAGGACAGTAGAGAGAGGACAGTAGAGACAGAACATTAGAGAGAGGACACTAGAGATAGAACACTAGAGACCAACGTGCAAGATATAATAATATTATAATAATAAACTTTATTTGTACAGAAGCTTTCATATGAGTCATGCAGCTCAAAGTGCTTCACATTCAATGTAGATGAAAATAAAATCATATTTATAAAATAAAAACATGTGTAAAAATCTAATTTCGTATAAGTTATATTATATTATACTATAATATAATATTATATATTGATATTTAATTAATGTCAGTGTTTGTGAGTAGTGGCAGTGCGCATGCGCAGTATGAGCATTGTCTGCAGCAGCTGAGGGAGGGAGGGAGAGAGAGAGAGGGGGAGGGAGTGGGGGGGGGGTGGTGCCTCTCTCAACATGGAAGCAGAACCAGTGAGTCCTGTAATGTGAAGTGGATTGTCTGAAGGAGACTCGCTGCCTGAGGTAAATACCAACTCTCACGTTCACTTCTGCGAGACGCGACCGATCCGAACCCCGTGTTCGACCAGCTGGACCCAACTTTTCTGTTTCTAAGCGCTGAGCTTCAAGTTCGTAAAGAAAATCTGTCGTGACACGGAAATTCTGCGCGTAAAAACAGTCTGGCTCAATTTTTGCGTAAAATAAGAAAATCTGCCTGAAAGTATCTCGGTTTTTATTTCCGCAAAATGTAGCTTGTGATCGCGTCGTTTCCTCCGCCCGTCGAACACAGATGTTTGAGGAACGTGTCGTCCAGCTGCTCCACAGAGTTTAACAGCTGGATGTTGTCCCTTCCTGGGGGGGGGGCCACACCCACCAGCAGGGCCACAGGCCTCTGAGGACCATGTGTCCTCACAGGTTTACTACAGCTCGACTGATGGGGATCAGGGGACAGGTGTCCATATGCAGGAGGAGATATATATATATATATATGTATATCTCTCTCTCTATATATGTGTATCTGCTGTCAAATCCAAGGTGTGACAAATCTAAAAAATGTGTTGTTTCTTTAAGATGTGAGCTTCAAGTTTGTGTGAACGTAAAAAACAACTGCAATGTGTCGTGTAACGTAAACTCTGTGCGTAAAAACCAGTCAGGCAACGAAAAACGTGGAAATTGTCAATGTAATTTCAGCAAAAAGTTCTTTGATTGCTTTTTAAAAAACTGCGATCAGTCGTGTAACATGAACTTGCGTGACTGGAGCCCGAACGATGTGGATTTTTGACGGTAGATGAGAATATATTAGGGGGAACACAAACATGGATAAGCCCTCCAGTTTTGATAAGCATGTGCTTCAAAATGAATTTCTTACATGTAGAGTCTGGTTTCATCCCCCGCTTTGATTCAATCTCTCTGATAGTCAGCATTCCTCTGCCGACACCGAGCGTCTCTGGTTTCTCTGCTGCTCTATTTCCTCTGTGGCTTCAGAGCAAAGACACTCTGGATATTTCATGTCACAGTGTCTGGAATGTGAACCCTGCACAAATCCCCCGAGGACGCCCGCCCGCAGCACAACACTGGACCTCAGCACCCTCAGGCGTTGCTTGGATAACAATCCACGTGTATTTAAGCGTCGTGAGTCGAGAGCCGCTCTAGACACACATCAGCAGAAAAGCAGTCATGACATCAGACGCCAGAAATCGTTCTGGCGCCGGTTTCCGTGTTGTTTCTTGTGTTCTGGTAAACTCATGCGACCCCTGCGCTCTTCCTTATCTCCGTCAGTCTACAGCCATCTGTATGTGTTTCTTCTTTTAGCTGCATGACCCATATCTTCTTTCACATTGCATAATAACAGCTAATAATAACATAATGTGTTTGCTACCTCATTCCTCCCGAGGTAAAGGCTCGATACAGAGGACTGCGGGCGCGTTGGGCACATGGCGGCAGTTCGTTACACGGCCTGTGAGGGTGGAAATATCGTTTTGATGCCTTTGGAGTTCTTTCAATGCAAAAGCCCAAAGTCAGTATGTTGTGGTGCAGCTGAGCTCCGTCTGTGGGAATCAGCCCCTGCAGCGTGCTGAGTATTTACTGGTTTTCTCAGTCAGCCCTGTGTTGTTGGACTGTAGCTGCTGGTCGGGGGGGCTTCTCCTTACAGCGTCGTCTGCTGCCTGTCGTTACTCGTACATGTCAGGCGCTGAGGTGGAGGAGATCTACGGGTGTGTGAGGGGACAGGAAGCGGGTGGGGGGGGGTGCAAGTGAATTTCATATGTGAGGGGAGATGAAATATTCATTGTGAGCAGATTGAACTCACGTTGGGTTTGAGCCCCGATAACACGCAGCAGAGATGAAACCACCAAATGGTTTGGATGTTTCACTGAGGTGTGGACGACAGTGAAGCCTCGTTGGTCTGCAGAAGCTTGAAGAAGCTGAAGATCCTGCAGAGCAGTGTGTCAGTATGTGGGTTTGCTTTCTGATAGAAAGTCTAAGAACCCAGAAACAGATCGAACTCTCTTTGTTCAGGGATTCAGGTTTGTTGTGCAAAATGTGGGTTTCATCAGGTTTAAATGTGACTTGTGTAGTTTGTAGTAAAAGTTTCCACAGTTTCTCACAAGAAGGACAAATATCTACCCTGTGTAAAACAACAGAGGTTGAAATCTGCTCAGTTCTGTGACTCATGGGGACATTTGTAATGGGTGTGGTTCCCAGCGAGCAGAGGAAAGTGTAACTCCGCTGAGCGCTCTGTGCCAACGGACTCCGTCCAGCTCCTGCTGTGACTGACGGGCGGGTCTCGCAACAGGAAGGCTGCTCAGTTCAGATAGCGGGGAGGTGAGGTGGTGGACATCGTGACGGGGTAAAGAGAATAAAGGGACAGATGTTAAGAATAGAGACACAAACCGAGATGAGCTCTCTGACGCTCCAGTTCTGTCACGAGCTGCGGTGGCTCTAATGACGGTTTACTCCTTCCTGGGTTTGATTCCAGCCGGAGAGAGCTTTTGCTTGTTCTGGGCCTCGTGCTCTTCACTGTGCATCAGGAGTCACAGCCTCACCCCCCTGTTACACTCACTGTAAATACACATGCACATACACATGCACGTGCACATACACATGCACTCACCATCCAGCACTTCCTCAATGGACCTGTCTGATTAAACATTGACTTTAATGTCTGATAGAGTCTGTGCACACATGCATGTGGCAACCGACTGTGACGTCACTCATTGGTTTGTGAAGCCAGAGTCTCCGTCAGGTTTTATTTACAGACTTCAAGCTGGAGCATGAGGACGATATTCTCCGTCTCTAATATATGGGACCATAAACTCCATTTTCCCATAGACCTCGTTTTGCAACCGGCGGAGTCGCCCTCTGCTGGTCGTTGGAGAGAACACAGGTTTCAGATTGTAGCTAATCCCTTTGCTAGCATGTGTGTGTGTTGTTCTGATGTTTAACTTCTTTTCTTTTAGGCTTTACCGGCAGCAGGACCAGGAAGGACTCGCACTCTTCACTCCTGCCGATGTCGGGCATCTGGACAAAAACTCTAACAAAAAAGTGTTGCAGCAGTGGATCAGAACCGGATCGCCCCCCCGGCTTGTAACGCTCCTGTAGTTTGAGTCTCTACACCACACGAAGCTTCCAGCAGCAGAACCACAGGTACCAAGCAGCAGCCTGTTCCTGTCAATATTTAATAGCTTCTTAATGGCTACTGATTTTAAATTCTGATTTATGATTGAGCTTTGAAACCTTCTTATATCACATTTGCATCAGTGCCGTCAGAGTGCTTCATGTAAAAGCTCGTGCCTCATTAATTACTGACACATCCTGACATCGTAGCTCCGCACGTGTACGAATCAGCCAACCCTCCGCTGTAAACTCCACGCAGTCAGGATGGTGGAGGAGCGCATCTACACCGCCACGGGCATGGCCGCCAGGCTGAGGAGCCAGTGGGATCGGGATGAAGGTCTGGGGCAGAACGACAACGCGGTGAAGTTTCTGGGTCAGGATTACGAGTCTCTGAGAGCCCAGTCCCTGCAGAGTCGGAGGCTGTTCGAGGACAACCTGTTCGCCTGCGCCTCGTCGTCCCTGGGATTCGACGAGCTCGGCCCGAAATCCTCCAAGACCCAAGGAGTCCGCTGGATGAGACCCACGGTGAGAGGACGGATCTTAGCTGGGTTATTATTATTATTAAGTTTGACTTTTGAGTTTCTTTCATTTAATCTCAGTCCTTTACCAAACTAGTGGCGTCCACCTCCAGAGGAACTGTGCTTTCAAACCTCCAAAATATCATTTCAAATCTAAAACTTGAGTCCTCTGTTGATCCTGTAAATACGCACCTACACTTTCCTTGTTTCTTAATGTTGAATATCGTATTGAATATATTAAATACGTATCTGCAAAAACAAATCGCATACTTGATAGAGACTTAAAGTTAAACACGTCTTTGCAAAGAACACTTTTTAGCTCTTAAAACAATATAAAATTATAATTTAGTCTGAATTAGTCAAAGTTGCATTCTCTGTGTTTTAATTATACAGATGCTCTGCTAGTCGGTGTGTTCAAGTACAGTTGGAAAACTCCAGCATCCGACAGAAGCTCTGAAATTGATCTGACTTGATTCACATTGTCTTCATTTTCCTTTCTTCAAATTCTTAATCTTTATAGCAATGTCCCATCTGCTAACATGGAGGATTTATGACCTATACTGTAGCCATTCACCAGGGGGCCATCAAGTAATCAACCAGGAAGACGTAAAAACACAAGTGTCCTTTTGTCAGTTCTAATAAAATCTGTAGGAAATGAGATCCTGTAAAACAAAGCACGTATGAACCTTTAACTTGAAGAGTTTGGTTTAAAGTTCTGAAGATAACACAGAGACTAAGTTTCTACGACCTGATGAAACCCATCAGACATTGACTGGTGACTTCAGGAGAGGACCCAGTCTGTTGCTTTAGGCTTTTTATTACTTTTATCTGTTGCTTGGCAACTCAACGTTCTGTCAGGTGTGATTGGATGAGTTGGTTTTAAGCGGAGCTGTGTTGGCTCCTGCTCGTGTCTCAGGAGGTGAACCACACATTTCTCCTCATCATGACACCACAGAACAAAGCGGGCCTCTCTTCATTAGGTGTTATCTCAACACACACCCATCACTGTGCGATTTACACATACCGTGACGGGTCACTGCTTCCTGTGGAAGTGCAGCGAGACGCATCGTGATCTTTAAGAGCTCGCAGGGGTCGTGATCCTCTACGTGACTGCAGCCTCTTAGCTCCTCTCTCCGCTTCACTCTGAGTGTGTAGAGTGTGTGAACATGTGTGTGTCCTGTGTGTGTGTGTCAGCTCTAATGCTTCCCGGGTCTCGTCTCTCCAAAGTCTGATGTTTCATAATGCATGAGCCCTCACGCCTGCACCGCAGGATCTGTAATATTTACGCTGCATAAGAGGGTTCGTGGTGTTCGTGTTCTCGTTTCAACAAAAAATCTGTGCTCAGTGTGACCCTGGAAAAGAGAATTTAAGTTGTGTGAGTTCAGCCGTGTGTGTGTGTGTGTGTGTGTGTGTGTCATGGTTTGTGTGCAGCTGTGTGTGTGTGCGTGCTTCTGGGGCACGAGGAGGAAGAGTATTTCTTTTTATAGCTTCATGTGTGGTTTCTCACGCTCAACATGCTGAGTAGAAGATGGCTCATGAAGGGGGGGGGGGACGTGAAGAAGAAACACTAGAATGCAGCTTTGTTTTCCTTCTACATTAGCTGGAGATCATCTGTCGTTCATTTCAGCGCTGAGCTTTTTAAAGAAGGGAAACTGAAACAGGAGGATGTTTGTTTGTCAGCAGGATTGTGTAAAAACTACTGAACGCATTTCCATGAAAATGAATAATGAAGAATGAGTCATGGTCCAAAAAAGAAACTTCCATTCTGGACCAAGGGGCTGATCCAGGAATGTTCCTTAACATTCAAAGACAGGGCGTCTTTCTACATTCTCCTGGATTCATCAGAGAATAATTCATTGATCCCGATGAAAATGAAATGTGTTTTAGCTTTACACAATAAATACAGTTTCTAAAGCCAAACTATCTTGTTTTCTCACTTTTAATAACACATTTTGAATTTGAATAGAACTCAGCAGAACATGTACCTCCGACAAGACACACACTCAGAGCAATGTTAAAGAAAGTGGAAGAATAATTATCGTATCTGCTCCTTTGTTCCAGATCTGCACCAAAATGTATTGCATTCTGTCTTGGCCCCTTCCTTCCACCATATTCCATGTAAATCTGTTCGGTGGTTTTTGTGTCATCCTGCAGAAAACAAACTAGTCGGGCCTCAAGTTACCACTTGTACTTGTACTTGTACTTGTACCAGTCACTATACTGGACACACAGAGATAAAACTAAAGTTGATAGAGTTTTTCTTTTAATTAATATTATAACATGACCAACTGCATCCTACATACATTTACTTTAGATGATCTTTTACAGTGTGTTCCTGTGTGTTATGTTTTCTAAATCCTTCTGACTCGTACTCTCACCTACTTGAGTCAGGATTCATTTCTATGGGATCCGTCCTTTACTCTATAATCAACACAGTGTGAGAAAATGTGTCCTAAGGCGAGCAAAGCCCTGATTTTCCTCTTTTGTTCATGTTCCTGTCGACAGGAGTTCTGCAAGCGGCCCGAGTTCATCGTAGACGGAGCGACTCGCACAGACATCTGTCAGGGAGCTCTGGGTGAGTCCCGCTGGGAGAGATCCCCAGATTCACTGCTGCATGATTCAGCTGTTAGACGAGAGAAATACCCGAGTTATAAACTGCTAACAGCTTGACGAGGGAGGGACGCCGGCGGTCAGCGGGAGAAACAGGCAATCAACTGGAAGGTTGCTGGTTGTAATCTCTCTTTTAGCCGATGAGGTCTGGATGTAAGACATGAATAAGTAAATCTTCCCTCTCAGAGCAACGTGACCTTGAAGAATACAAGGTCGACTGTTACCGCGCTGCCACAGGTTCATAGTCGCAGGTTGAGGTGTAAGAGAACAAATAACACATGACCAGTAGGTGATTTGTTCATTCTTACCAGGTAGATGGTCAACGATTGGGCGGATTGTCACCATTACTTGGGTATTTCCAGATGTTGATGCTGAATCCTCCCTGCTGAGGGCCGTCACATCTTTATGGATGTTTTACAGCCGGGTCAGTCTCACTGTGACACTTGTAGTGGGACAGTGATGAAGCAGGAGGCAAAGAACTCTGTGTTCCTTCTAATTAAAGGATCTGACTAGTTGGTTCATGTCCTAAACTAAATGTCCGGTCTGAGGACGAGCATCTTCCGGTCTGTGGATAACAATCAAAGTCCCGTTGGAACAAATGAGTGGATTCAGAAGGTGAAACGCTGGAGTGCTTTTACTTTGAAACGGGTTCGGGAAGTGATGTAAATACATTTGTGTCATAAACAGATACACATGGTGGTTCACAGCAGAATAAAAAGAGAAAATGATCTTATCTGATTTTTAATGTTTATCTGATGAATTTATGTCACAAACAAATGGTTGCAACACTTTCTGTATGCCTTTTCAAAATAAAAGCACTCGAGCGTTTCTGTTGATGGAATCCATTCCCTTGTTTCAAAAGGGTTTTTTATTGTTAAATATTTGCTGGAGCGGAAGCTGCTCGGCTTCATACTGTGTAGTACTGGTATTTATCTGAGTACAAGGGACTTCTTTCATACAAGGAAATTATCATATTTTTGGCCACATTCAAATCAAAGCCTAAATGTAAAACATTGTGCTGCAGGAGCAGCTCCTCTGCAGAACATGATGTGGAACTGAGAAGCTACATATTGTCCATTGTAAATATGAATTGATATTAATTTGAATATTGTGCAATGAATAGAAAAATTTGCACAACTGCCTCTCTTTGTGTATATTTATTTCTTGTACATTCAGCCTTTAACAGAAAAATAATAAGTATGACCCTGAGTGGGTTTGTTGGAAGATATCAACAACATCACGACTGTTTCCTGTCCTGGCTCCTAAACGTGGAACCAGCTCCACATGGACATCAGGACTTCCTGTCCTGATGTCCATGTGGAACCAGCTCCACATGGACATCAGGACAGGAAGTCCACACATCTTCCTCCAGACTGAAGACACTTCTCTTCCAACTATACCATGGATAAAATAACAATTTAGTAGCACTTACATGTCACTTACTTATAGAACTTTGTAGTTTGTCTTTCTTGAAGAAATGGTACTTTCTTGATTCTTGTTGTTCTGGTTTGTTCCTCATGGTTGATGCACTGACTGTGAGTCGCTCTGGATAAAAGTGTCACCTCAATGAAATGTAATGTAATGTAATGGTAGATCTCGGCTTAGGTTTGGAATTAAAAAGTGATCTTGGGCTCCAAGAGGCTGGTGACCACAGCATCAGCCCAACGGTGACTGCTGCTGTTGTGAAGCAGGAGCAGCACCGAGGACTCAAAGTGAATCAGGAGGAAACGACGTGAACAGAGTCGAGTTAACAGTCAATCCAGCCGCAGCAGTAACAGTTTGTTTCCTGAGATGTTTCCTGCATCTATAATTCATGTTCTGTTTCTCAGCCTCACATCTGTAAACAAGGACGCGCCCCCCCCCACTCCTCCCTCAGGAACAGCTGCATTGCAAAACAACAAACCCCTAAAAACTGTTGGAGCAGGATAACATCATGCGTCGCTTTGTTGAACAGTCGAATCTTATCAGTGCTGAGGGCTTATCAGCTGATATCAGGGTTTATATGACAATATAAGACCCTGATTATTTTAATAGACACACAATGCTACTGAGTATCATTAACTTGCATTTATGGAGACTTTAGACTTTCGTAGAAATGTCTAAAGTAGCGGACTGATATCTATGAGTGTGATGTGGACTGTTGGGTACTGTAGTCTTTTAAAAGCATCGACGCATGAAGCCACCACCAGCCGCTCCCACAAAGAAACCAGAGAGTAGAAGTCGAGCGAAAGTAGACCTGTCGCTGAAGGTTGTCGGCTAACAGACAAACCAAGTAATAATTGAATCACGATTATTGTGCCTTAAATCCACAGCGAGGTTCTTATCAGCGGCTTCTCGGGGAGGGTTGGTAGTTACAGCCCCTCAAGTCCAGAAATAACTGCCTCTCCCATTTTCCCAGAGGGCGAAGCTTGTTCAAACATGGTTCCTGGCTCTTGTCGTCACCGAGCTGTTAAAAGGTGAATTCCAGTGTTTACCGATCAGCCTCCAAGTGCATTTCACTTTTATGTGGGAGGAATGAATGAATTAGACTTGGATCTGCAGGATCGGTGTCACACCTGCTTCACATCAACAACCTGCTGAGGTCCTGACGCACCGTGGTCGGGCTGAGCGAGAGGCTTCTGGCCTTCAGGGCTGATCCAGGAGAATAAACCTGAGTGTGTGTGTTCCACAGGCGACTGCTGGCTGCTGGCTGCCATCGCCTCGCTGACCTTAAACAACTCCCTCCTCCACCGAGTGGTTCCTCACGGTCAGGGCTTCCAGCAGGGATACGCCGGCATCTTTCACTTCCAGGTGACAGCAGCACAACTTCCTGTTCTTCACATGAACACATCACATCTGATCTGCTGCAGCAACACACGATTCACATTCAGCTGCCAGAGCAAATGTAGAGTTTTCTGAGATGCATGGTGAATCTCCCTGATCCTATTGGCTCAGAATCCGGATCTAGTGGATTTACATGTGGTTCCATAGGAGACTGCTTGGTGGAGAGAGGAGCTGTTTTATCACCGTGAGCCCTGGAGCTTGTCACAAGTTATGATGGGTGTTTGTCTTCATTCTGAATTTAACTTTATTATGTGTCGTATATTCACAGAAAACTGTTTGTTGAATGATTTGATTGTGAAAATAATCCGTAGCCTCAATGTGACCTTTGTTGCTCAGTTGAGTCGTGAAGAGTTTCCTTCATTCTTTCTCTCACCGGAGTTTCCCAGCAAGAATGTGGATGAAACATCCTGAGCTTTTCATTGGACGAACCCCAGTGAGTCATCAGAGATAAGATCCACACCCGTCAGTCAGTAAACCACCTGGGAGGGCCTGAGTGGAAACGCTCTCCAAGCCCATATGAGATATGATTATAAAACTTGAGACACACACATCCAGTTCCTTCAGTGGATTCTCTGAGTCTCAGTGTGGAGCCTTGTCAGCTGAACTCACTTTACACACACAAACCACTGGTGGATCTGTGAAGCTCGTTATGCTGCAGTGTTTCTCTCCTGTTTCGTAACATGAGGAATCTGCCAGAACAGCTGCAGAGAAGAGAGAGAGCAGATTACACCGAGTGTCCTCCTCCTCTCCTCCTCTCCTCCTCTCCTCCTCCTCTCCTCTCCGACAATTACTACATTTCTTTTGATTGTTTTCAACCTTTTATGAGTGAGAAGCCGATGAAAGATTTTTCCACCGTCTCAATTTGCTTGGTCACGGAGCAGTTTGAGCTGAGTCAGCTCTGCCACTGTCAGCCCGCCAAGAGACAGAGAGCGAGACAGAGACAGAGAGGGAGACAGAGAGGGAGACAGAGAGGGAGACAGAGAGAGAGACAGAGACAGAGAGGGAGACAGAGAGAGAGACAGAGAGGGAGACAGAGAGAAAGAGAGTGAGACAGAGAGGGAGACAGAGAGGGAGACAGAGAGAGACAGAGAGAGACAGAGAGGGAGACAGGGACACAGAGAGGGAGACAGAGAGCGAGGCAGAGAGCGAGACAGAGACAGAGAGCGAGACAGACAGAGAGGGAGACAGAGAGGGAGACAGGGACACGGAGAGTGAGACAGAGAGGGAGAGTGAGACAGAGACAGAGAGTGAGACAGAGAGGGAGACAGAGAGGGAGACAGAGACAGAGAGAGACAGAGAGGGAGACAGGGACACAGAGAGGGAGACAGAGAGCGAGGCAGAGACAGAGACAGAGAGCGAGACAGAGACAGAGAGGGAGACAGAGAGGGAGACAGAGAGTGAGACAGGGACACGGAGAGTGAGACAGAGACAGAGAGGGAGACAGAGACAGAGACAGAGAGGGAGACAGAGAGTGAGACAGAGAGGGAGACAGAGAGTGAGACAGAGACAGAGAGGGAGACGGAGACAGAGAGGGAGACAGAGAGGGAGACAGAGACAGAGAGGGAGACAGAGAGTGAGACAGAGAGGGAGACAGAGAGGGAGAGGGAGACAGAGACAGAGACAGAGAGTGAGACAGAGAGGGAGACAGAGAGGGAGACAGAGACAGAGAGGGAGAGGGAGACAGAGACAGAGACAGAGAGGGAGACAGAGAGGGAGACAGAGACAGAGAGAGACAGAGAGGGAGACAGAGAGGGAGACAGAGACAGAGAGGGAGACAGAGAGGGAGACAGAGACAGAGAGCGAGACAGAGAGTGAGACAGAGACAGAGAGTGAGACAGAGAGTGAGACAGGGACACAGAGAGGGAGAGGGAGACAGAGAGCGAGACAGACAGCGAGACAGAGAGTGAGACAGAGAGAGAGAGTGAGACAGAGACAGAGAGTGAGACAGAGAGTGAGACAGAGAGTGAGACAGAGACAGAGAGTGAGACAGAGAGAGAGTGAGACAGAGAGTGAGACAGAGACAGAGAGAGAGTGAGACAGAGACAGAGACAGAGAGTGAGACAGAGAGAGAGTGAGACAGAGAGTGAGACAGAGACAGAGACAGAGAGTGAGACAGAGAGTGAGACAGAGAGAGAGTGAGACAGAGAGTGAGACAGAGAGAGAGTGAGACAGAGAGTGAGACAGAGACAGAGAGTGAGACAGAGAGTGAGACAGGGAGACCAGTGAAGTGCTCACACATCAGAGCTGCATGTTACATGCATGGGAACCAACGTGCAGTGGAGAACGAACACATTACACCAGAAATGAGCAGACTGACAAATCAAACTGCTGTCGGCCACATACGTTTGCACACACACACACACACACACACACACACACACACACACACACACACACACACACACACACACACACACACACGCGCGCGCAAACGCACACACACATGCACACTCAAGGATATTTGGGAAATCCATCCATCTTTCATCGTCAGGGTTTCTCTGCTGAAAGAGACTCATCTATCAAAGAGTCAATAAATACCATCACACACACACACACACACACACACACACACACACACACACACACACACACACACACACACACACTGCTGGGGCTGGTGACTCAGTTACAGAGAAACCAAGGCTTGTTTTTCACTGATTATTTCCAGAGACACTGTTCATTTTTTTATATTGTTGAATACAGCCATTCACAATATGCAAATACATAAACACGCACACTCTCATGCACACGCACACTCTCATGCACACTCTCATGCACACGCACACTCTCATGCACACACACACACATGTGAGTGGACATAGGAATTGGATTTGCTCTGGAGGCTTGAAGCTGCATGCCTGTGTTTAATGTCTATGCACACAAGCTAAACGGCTCGTGCACACATGGCAGCTTCCAGTCGGTCCAGAGTTGACCTAGTTTCTTCGTCCTCTTTCTCTGTTGCATGTACACAGGTTTTTTTGTCTCGTTATTCTTTGCCCGAGCATGTTTCCACTTTCTGCTGTTCCCTTTTCTGTTCACTGCACTGACTCTTCCAGGGGTTTTCCTTTGTATCGCTCTGGATCCTCTCAGCCTCTGGACGAATTCCTCAGACCTGGATGAGTCATCCCAAAATGTAATTATGTGCTGGCAGGGGCGTACTGGTGATTGATTCAAAAAGAAATGAGAAAGAAGAAGGAGAGGAAGAGGAAAGCTGTGTGAACAAACAAGGGCGTCAGACAAAGAAGAATAAATTATAAAAACAGCAAATCAGAAAAGAACTGGGGCAGAATCCTTTTTCTGCTGTTCTTATTATAGCACATGAGTCTTTAACGTGTTTTCAGTTGTGTGGAGAAAAATAATTTCTCAAGATTTGAGTCTGCAAGTCCGGACACAGATGTGGTAACGTTTCATTTCCCTCGGAGAGTTGGTGTCACTTGCTGTAAGAGGAAGACTCGACAGCGTCAGACTGAAAGAGACAAATCAAGTTGTGTGGCAGCATTTAGGCCACAGGCGAGTGAGTGGGCCTCTTTATGTGTTTGTGGGGGGGGTGGTTTGTGTTGTCCCTCATCGGCTTCATTGTGACACCGCTCCTCCCAGAGGTGGATCTGCAGGGTGTGTAGAGTGATCCATCTTCCTGCTGTACACACAACACAAAAACACACACACACACACACACACACACACACACACACACACACACACACACACACACACACACACACACACTGGCACTAATTCCACTCATTAGAACCACACACACACACACACACACACACACACACACACACACACACACACACACACACACACACACACACACACACGATTGTCCTGCCACTTCCTCCCCCGTCTTCCTCTCCTCTAACAAATCTAATTACTTTGAAAAGGGAATATTTCACTGTGCTTCTCGCTCTTATTTTGACGTTCCCTGCCTGCGGCTGGTTTCACATCCTGCCCGACGTGTCCTAACTGGATCCAGTGGCCAGAACCATAAACCATAGAAAAATGGAGCCCTAGACTCCCAGTATATAATCAAAACTAAAATGATGATTGAAATCAACTGCACAAATTAAATTTTAATTCAGACAATAACAATCCTGACTTGTTAACTTGTTGATCTAGTGTTTTAAATACATATACACAAATGTAGGATAACCACAACTACACTAACACACACACACACACACACACACACTAACACACCTTCTTTTTCATGCATCTCCTCTTGTGTTGCATTAGTCTCTTCTGCCCCCTGCTGGCCAACAGCGCGTGTGGCAGTCGTGGGAAAGTTCCAGCAGCGATTCAGTGAACTTCATCTTTTAATCTCCTCTGAAAGCAGCTGACGCCCTCATTCAATCCTCTCATTGTTTGAGCTCCTGGTTCTTCGGGGGAGTCGCCGGACGAAGAAACGGAAAATGAACGATAGTTACTTCACCTCGTAAACCAAGGACTTACTCGCGGGACCGGTTTGACAAATATTTCAAAGAGACACCCGGAGGGAGTGTAACGCTCAGCCTCTGTATTGAGTTTAGGAAACACAGGAGCAGAAGGAATGACGTGCTCCTGCAGCCTGATGCTTCTGGACGTCCTGAGCGGCTTCACACCAGAACCGCTCAGACCAAGGAAACGATTAAAGCTTCTTCTCACTGGCTTCAGTCCCAGACCAGCTGGAAACCTGCAAACTTTATATATATATATATATATATATATATATATGTTCTCTTATGTTCATATCTTAACCCTGTTCAGCACAGTTGTTTTAAACGTGCCTCATAAATAAACTTTAAACTCTTCAGAAAAAGATTTGACATCAATCATATATTATGAGTTTATATAATATAATGCATAGCTTATAGATTCATGTATAAACAGAATATGGCGTAGCTGAATCAAGCTCCACCTCAGTATAGTTCAGCTGATTATAGATTCAGTAACAATGATCAGAATATTGAGTAATATAACTTGTGCCTTTCTGCATAATGAACCCCTTTTATTTTGAAACTTCAGTGGTATCAGAACGACATTGACGCTGACTTGTAACGTGGATGTGTTTCTCCGTCTGGTGCAGTTCTGGCAGTTTGGCGAGTGGGTGGAGGTGGTGATCGACGACCGGCTGCCGGTGAAGGACGGGAAGCTGCTGTTCGTCCACTCAGTGGAGGGGACGGAGTTCTGGAGCGCGCTGCTGGAGAAGGCCTACGCCAAGTAAGAGCGCCCAGCCGACGGGCTGCGACTTGTTGCTGCTCCTACATCTGTAACTTTTATTCTTGAACCCCGATTAACAATCTGTCCCTCGGCACTCGTTCCTCTTCTGTCTCAGGCTGAACGGCTGTTATGAAGCTCTGTCGGGCGGCAGCACGTCGGAGGGGTTTGAGGACTTCACCGGCGGCGTGACGGAGATGTTCGATCTCGCGAAGGCGCCGTCTGACCTCTACAGCATCATCAAACGGGCCATCGAGCGCGGGTCACTGCTGGGCTGCTCCATTGACGTCAGTACCGTGCACGCATCCTCCAACCCGAGCAAAACGGGGAATCACACATCAGGGATTGTTCCTTTTGTATGAGCGCGTCTTCACAGTGGGGACAACAGCAGACACACACAGTTGTGACACATTCAACAGCTAAAGGGACAGAAATGTCCCTCAGGAGCTGGAGCAGAATGAATATTGGACTTTAAGCAACACTGCACTTTCTATTGAGCACCGGCGCCCTCATGTGGTGGTTAACCACTTCCTGTCTCAGTTTCAGTGCTAATAGTACAAACACTAAGATGAGTGATGGGACGTATGTGAGTCACATGTCCCACGTTATGCTGTCATGACATCACACACACACACGATGGATTTCTCACTCTGTGTGATCTAATGTCTGAGCCTGGTTACCACGGTGACGGCGTCGCTCATCCCGTCACGGCTACAGTTTTCAAGTTTCTCTGTCGACCTCGCTGACCTGGTGCTTCTCTCTGTGCCTCAGATCACCAGCACACGAGACATGGAGGCCGTCACCTTCAAGAAGCTGGTGAAGGGACACGCCTACTCTGTGACCGCAGTGGACGAGGTGAGGAGGAGTGACGTGGATCAGACGACCATCAGCCAGCACGAAGTCTGATCCAGTCCCAAGCGAGACAGTTTCTCTGAGTTACACAAGTCAAACAAAACAATGTCAACATGGATGGGGGGGGGGGGGTCTGGCTTTTAACTTTGTCAAACCTTCATAACACAAGAAACAAAGAAACACTTGTTCCTCATTGTAAATCATCCTGGTTTGATGTAAGTGCTTGTTTCTGACTTTTATTATGGTGTGTTTTACTGTAACAATTCAACACACGCTATGTACACACGCTACGTACACACGCTACGTACACACGCTACGTACACACGCTACGTACACACGCTCCGTACACACGCTACGTACACACGACCTGTGTGAAACCCACTGACCCCATGTGACAGGCGAGAGTTAAGCAGACACACACACACACACACACACACACACACACACACACACACACACACACACACACACTCATCAGTTGGTTGTTTCTCCTCCTGACAGGTGGTGTACAGAGGAAACATGACCAAGCTGGTCCGCATCAGGAACCCCTGGGGGGAGGTGGAGTGGACCGGGGCCTGGAGCGACAAGTGAGACTTCACCACACGTCACTCAGGAAATATTCATTATATATTAAATTATACTTATATTAATATATACTTATGTGTTGTGAAACAATGAGGTTTTAAAAAAGAAGGAAACGTGTCATGTGAGAAGTTACAAAGCAAACGTCTCTTCATCTTGTGATTTACATTTTAAATACACTTTGAGTCACACACACAAGATTCCCTGTTTAGTGTGTCTGTGTGTGTCTGATGTCAGTGTGTGTATGTGAGATGTTTATTAAGTTGATAAAGAAGTTAAAGAATATGTAACATTAACACTGACCATTATGATTTGTCCAGTAAATAAATCTCGGTGAAAAGAATCAAATATCGAATCAAAACCCAACTCACTAGAAACACACTTGAACAAACGGCAGAGGAAACGTGTTTGAAGCGTCTTTGAGACACGATTTAAAAGACACAGTCGGTGTAACGTCGAGAGGAAGTGTCCTGAACTATTTGCTCCGTCCGGTCTGTGTGTCTCCAGCTCCAGAGAGTGGGACGGCGTGGATCGCTCCGTCAGAGGTCGGCTACAGAACCAAAGCGAGGACGGGGAGTTCTGGTGAGTCAGAGTTCGCCTGTTTCCGAGAGCAGGTTTTTATTCACCTTTAGACGCTGAAAAGAAATTCCAGTGTTATCAGCTGTCTGTGATTCTTCAGATCTTGTTCTCTTACATCCTGTTCTCCAGGTTTGACCTATTACAGGATTAATGTTTGTTCTGTGGGGTTTTTTCCAGATGAATAATCGTGTAACATCGTTCTAACTTCTTCTCCTGTTTCCATCTCCCAGGATGTCGTTCAGCGACTTCCTGCGCGAGTTCAGCCGCCTGGAGATCTGTAACATAACGGCCGACGCCCTGCAGAACAGCCAGCTGAAGAAGTGGAGCTCCTCGCTCTACCAGGGGGAGTGGAGGCGAGGCAGCACAGCAGGGGGCTGCAGGAACTTCCCAGGTACGAGACGATCTTAGCGACGACCCCTCCACTTGTTTGAGTCTATGTTGATATTAAAGTAATTCTTGCGCCTCCACCTCTCAACACCACGTTCTCACATCCTGTCTGCAGCCACTTTCTGGCTCAACCCTCAGTTCAAGATCGCGCTGCAGCACCCGGACGCCCCCGGCCAATCAGAGTGCAGCTTCCTGGTGGCCCTCATGCAAAAGGACCGCAGGAAGAAACGGCGAGAAGGCAAAGACATGGAGACCATCGGGTTCGCTCTGTACGAGGTGAGGAGCCGTCGAGCTCATGCAAAACACAAGAAGGAAAAAGTTACTGTAGTTTTATTCGACTGTAACTGATGAAAATCTGGTTTATTTTGATGTTGCTTATCACATGATTAATATTTATTAATCTCATATTTCTGTTTTCTCCACAGGTTCCAGATGAGGTACGAGCTTTTCTACTCTCACACTTCTAAACAAACGATTTAATCCGATTTACAACATTAAAATGAGCATCAAGTTGGAGGTGGAGCTGCCGTCGACCAAAAGCTGTAAAAAAACTTTATTGACTAACAGACAAACTCCGTCCCCAGTTCGCGGGCAGGTCCGGGGTCCATCTGAAGCGGGACTTCTTCCTCACCCACGGCTCCAGCGCTCGCTCCGAGCTCTTCATCAACCTGAGGGAGGTCAGCTCGCGGCTGCGGCTGCCGGCGGGCGAGTACATCATCGTCCCCTCCACGTACGATCCCAACAAAGAGGCCGACTTCGTCCTCCGAGTTTTCTCTGAGAAGCCGGCTGCCTCCGAGTGAGAAATTCAAATTCTGTCACTAATCAGATTTTATCTTTAACCTCTTTTAATCCACACTGCTGACACGTTGAAGATTTGATTAATTATTGATTTGTCCTGCATGTTAAAAAAAATAAATACAAATACAAGTAGCTCCTCTGTAAAGGAATCCCACCTTTTGGGATGAAAATTATTAAAACATACAAATAGATAGAAAATGAAGAATCAATCCAGTAAGAAGTTTTCTCTCTTTCCACGTCAGGGAGCTTGACGACAAGGTGGAGGCGGAGCTGCCCACAGAGGTGAGACGACAGTTTGAACCACACAGGACCTGCACTGCTGCGTGGACAGAAACATGCATGTGTCTCTTCCGTGTTTCAGATTGAGCTGGATGAGAGCCAGATCGACGCCGCCTTCAAGAATCTGTTCAGGCAGCTGGCGGGGCCGGTGAGTTCTCAGGCCGCCGGAGGTGCAGGCGTGGTTGGAGTCATATCAGGTCGTATTTAGCGTTTCTCTGTTTGTGCCGACAGGACATGGAGATCAGCCTGACGGAGCTGCAGACCATCCTCAACAGGATCATCAGCAAACGTGAGCAGAAATCCCAGCTGACTGTGGAATCCCGTGTTTTACTCCGAACATCAGGAAACTGACCACAGCAGCGACCTGTCGCCCTCTGGATCGGACCCTTTGTCCACATCCCAGCTAGAAGTCAATGTGTTGTCTCTCGGCCTCTCGCATCCTGCTACTAGGTTTCTGTGCAGGGACGTAGGCGGCAAACTGGAATGAAACTCCCGCGCCAACAGTTCAATTCTGCACCGAATGTGTTCTGTAAATATTGAAGATACATGTAAACTGTAGATTTCCCTAAATCCACATTATCTCAAAATGCAGGTTTCCAGCTCTATGTATGACCATATGACGGCTGAAAGAAGCCGACGCCCCATAAAACCACGTTTACATTTACTGGAGCTTTTTATCGAGATCTGCACAAATATCAGTTCCCTTAACGTCTGATTTTGTTGGTGAAAATGTCCTAAAAGATGTTAAAGAAAGATCCTGGATCTGCCAAAATCTGCAGGGTCCTCTCTTTCCCCGCGTCCTCCCACCAAGTTCAGTAGTTTGTGTGTCATCCTGCCGACGGACACACGGACAGGGCTGAAGACTCAGGTGTTAAATGAGCTTTTCCTCTTTGTGTCTGTCTTTGTCCTCCATCAGATAAAGACCTGAAGACGGACGGCTTCACCAAAGAAGCGTGTCGCAGCATGATCAACCTCATGGACGTATCCTCGCTTCGCCCTCTCACCTCACGATTCCTTGATGTTGACGTGTTGTTGACCTTAAAAATACTATAGAACTAAAACTTAAGCCCAGAAAGTCGCAGTTGTGTTTTTTCTTAACTTGTCGGATCAGACGGACGGCAGCGGGAAACTGGGCCTGACGGAGTTCCACGTCCTCTGGGAGAAGGTTAAACGCTACCTGGTGAGATTGAACAGGATGGATTCTGCTTCGTGGTTCCTGCGTCAGCCTCGTGTGGCCAGAGGACTTGTTTTTCATGTTCTTGTTTTCCTCTGTCTCACTGCGTGTTGGTTGGTTTCTCTCCACTTCCTCCTCTTGTTTGTGTCAGACCATATTCAGGCAGTTCGACTTGGACAAGTCGGGCACCATGAGCTCGTATGAGATGAGGATGGCTCTGGAATCCGCAGGTACTTTTACATGTCAATATTTATTTGACCTTTACAACCTTTTTATGTCAATATGAGAAAAAGAAAGGAAAACACAAGAGTCTGACCTTTTTGGACTGATTTCAAGGGTTCAAGTTGACCAACCACCTGTTCCAGCTGATCATCCTGCGCTACACCGAGGCCGACATGGCTGTGGACTTTGACAACTTTGTCACTTGTCTGGTCCGACTGGAGACCATGTTCAGTGAGTCCCACAACAACCGACCTCATACAGGACCACGAGCGGGTCCATAACAAACACACAGCATAGCTACGTCCCTGCAGGTTCCTAACGTGTTCGCACGAAAGACAGAACACGGCTTAAAGAATCGGATGGCAGTTAAAGGTGCTGATCTTTGTCTCTGTCTCTGTAGAAACCTTTAAGACCTTGGACACAGACGCAGACGGACAAATAACCCTCAACTTCTACCAGGTATGGCCAACAGTCGTCCAGTGGAGTCTGGACCGGGCTCGGGTATGATGATATCCGGGGTCCCGTCATGTGGCTGTAATCAGGGGAAACTTGTGTACTGCAGGCAGCCACCAGGGGGCGGTCAAGCCCTTTAGGCTTCAGTACCCCCTCAGATCTCCTACTGCATCTATATTGTTCTGAAACCCCTGCTGATGATACTGACCTGTGACTTTACCTCTGTTCTGCAGTGGATCACCCTGACCATGTTTGCCTGAAGATGAGCGGACATCTTGTAACTCCAGCATCCGGCTGCAGCTCCCAGTATCTTTCACAAGTGCCTTTTCTCCTGCGCCTCCTTGTCCTCCACGCTGCGAGTCCCTCCTCCGGGACTAAAGACTGACGACCCATCGTTACTGTGCCTGTATCACAAACATCTGCCGACTCTTCCCGTCCCAGCAGCAGGAAGCGCTCTTCTTTAGCCTGGCAGCCAACACAGCGTTCAGAGCCGTTCAGGTGTTCCTCTGTAGCAGACCTCTAGGGGGCAGAAGTGATCCTATTTTAGAGGGTGGAGACAAAACCAAACTTTTATCGTAAAGTAAATAAAATAAATAAAAACATTTCTCAGTAGCAGACCTGTCGGGGGCCAAAGTTATGTTATTGCTTTAATTTCAGAATCTGGAGACAAAAATTTAGTTCTTTATCGGAAATGAACTTTCACTTAATGCAGAAATACGTTGTTAACTCGCCACACATCTGGTTTCTAAAGTTACTGCAGCCGGTTGTTACTGTTTGAAGAAGCTAACTACGAGCCTCTAACTTGGTTTTACAGGACAAACCTGACCAAGACAGTCAAAGATTTAAGTCAATAAATTGGTTTAAATATGTTTACAAACATGTAAAATGCATTTATTTTGTCGTTTAGCAAAATGCGTCTTTTCATCGATATATTTGTTTTGTTTTTATTAAGGGAAAGATTTAAGTTTCATTGTTTTGACCTGAATTATCTCTCATGGTTTTCATTTTATGAGAAAGTTAAACACACACAAACACACACATTTTAAACACACACAAACACACTCAAACACACACATTTTAAACACACACAAACACACACATTTTAAACACACAAACAAACACTCACCCTTGGAAATTGTGCCAAAACTCATTTGTAATTTTTTATTCTTTTAATCTACATTGAACCAAAAGTGTGAAAGTTTGCCGTCATATTTTGGTCATTTATGAGGTTTACTTATGAATATTATGATATAATTCTTCTCATTAATGATCATTCTTCACCATGTAGCACCAGATATTAAATGACACTTCTGCATGACCACATTCGTCTGCTGATTGACTTGTTAAAGACGGGAATCGGACCTCCTGTCGAAGGGAATGTGCAGATTCCTCTTCTCCTTTTCACGCTGCTTGAAGCTCAGATTCTCTCAGAGCCGGTGGTCGGTGGAGAGTTGGTCAGCTCGCTCTTCTTTCTTCACCGAGATCTGTGCTCGTGAATGTGCGTACTGTGTGTTTGGAGAGATCTGCTGGTCTGGAGACGTTCATCAGAATGGGTTTGAGTTCTTCAGTGAATCTATTTAGCTTTCAAACATACTACTTATCATTATGCATGGCACTTTCTACTGACTGTTTGACAAAAGAATACTTTTATATAATGGCAGAAGATGAAAAAGGGCCTTGTTAGTTCCTCCTGTCAGAGGGAACACGTCAGTACTGACAGATGAACAGTTATGCAAGATGAATGGAGATGCAGTGTGAACTGTGAAACCTCGTGTTTCTGCCTGATTCTGCTCAACCGGGGGAGCAAAGGTTTTATTTTGAAGAGCTGTATTAAAAAAGGTCTGTCATCAACCCAGAGATTAACCTGCAAGTGTTTGTTCTGCCAATTGACCAGTTTTTAACTTTTAACATGGAAGAGCTGCATTTTTTCAATATTTTTCATTCGTGTGCTCCTGTGAAAATCCTGCAGCCTCGTCCAGAGTCTGTGCAGATTCACGCTTATGCAACATCAGCTCATGTTTACAGTGGAACCTTGTGGTTCCCTTTGGACCCGCTCATCATGCAACACGTTGGTTTACTGTTCAGCTTCCTGTCAAACTTCAATCACTCTCTGAAAATAAAAACGGGAGGTTTTCACCAGTCTGTGAATGAACGGTCGCTTTATTTACTTGTTTGTTTGTTTGTGAACAAGATTGCAGAAAAACAACTGAACGGATTTTCCTGAAACTTGTTGAAAGGATGTGGTGTCGCTCAGGGAAGAGCTCAGTATGTAGTTTTACTTTCTTTAGTAAAGTCACGAGATACGAGATAAGACATTTGATGAGGTTCACCGAGGGAATAGTTCATGGGTCTTTCTGAGTGGGCGCGGTTTGCTGCAGATCCAGATGAAGATATGGGTCTCGTGAATCAGAGGTTTGTGTGAGACTGACCATTCTTATATTTTTATTCAATCCATAAGTCGAGGCTGAGAATCTCTTTCACCTTGATACTTGAGTAAATCAGTCAACGACCCAAAGAACCACACAAGGAAACATAACGTAGTAATAAATATAGTATTTAGTAACAATATTCTTATTAAAAAATGTACACATGTCAACAGCATCATATTAAGATCTTTACAGCAGATTCTGGCTCATTAAGTTAGATCGCAGACATTTACACAAGCCGATCGTATATTAAGTTAGAACAAATACATTTAAAATGACCCATAAACATCTGAGAAGGGATTCCTTCATCAGGAGCCGCTCAGCAGAGGAATGTACGATGTCGGCTGAACACGAACAAGAGGATTCTTCAGAGGACTTTCGTCTGTGGAGCCTCGTCCGTCCTCAGCTAAATAAACCAAGTTCCGAGCTCGTGAAAGTCTCCTTGGCCGACGCTGCAGAGCTGCAACCTGGTTTCACACCCTCATGAACGGCGGCGCCTCTTAGACGCAGTCGTTGTTGTGCTCGATCCTGGTCACCATGGTGGAGACCAGCCGCTCCAGCTGCTCCGCTCGCTGCTTCCCTATGTGGAGGACCTCCTCGTGGTTGGCCTTCTCCTCGCTGTCGTAGTCCATCACCGCCTTGTTGGTGATCAACGAGAGGGCGAAGACGCGCATGCCGCAGTGGCGTGCGACGATCACCTCGGGTGCTGTGCTCATGCCTGGTGGGGAGGAGGCCATTTTAAATAAAGCATCAGGAAACATACGTGCAAATGACTTAACTTAGGTCAAATATTGACTTTGCTGCCTTTGTATTGTCTTTCAATATGAAATGATCCGTATTGGTGGTTAATAATCACTAATAGCTCCATTAACCACTCACCAACAGCGTCGGCGCCCAGTTTGTGCAGCATGCGGACCTCTGCAATCGTTTCAAACGAGGGTCCGCCCAGCACGCAGTACACGCCCTCCTTCAGGAAGTCTCCGTACCCGAGCTCCTGGCCCACGTCCATGGCCAGCTGCTGCAGCTCTCGGTCGTATGCGTCGGACATGCACGGGAAACGCACGCCGAACCTACACGTGAAGGAACAGACACAGCTGGAGTTGATGGAGGCTGATGGAGGCTGATGGAGGCGGCACATTCAGGACTGGAGTTGCCAGGAAGTCAAGCAACAGGATTTGTGTTGCTTCTTCATGAAAACTTGTATCTGCAGTGGATGCACACTTTTTAAACCCTGTGCACACACACACACACACACACACACACACACTCTCAGACGAGGCCTACCTCTCATCGTTGGGTCCGGCCAGCGGGTTGTTGCCAGCGAAGCCGGGCATGTTGAGGTGATCTTTGATGATCATGATGTCTCCCACTTTAAAGTCCTGGTTGAGGCCCCCGGCGGCGTTGGTCAGCATCACCGTGGCCACGCCGAGCAGCTTGAAGATCCGCATGGGCAGCGTGATCTAGAAACACAGGCTGCGTAAGTACTGTACGGACGTGAGTGGACGTGGAGCAGATTGACATGAGACCAGGAGACACCGTCACACACCTTCTGGATGGGGTAGCCCTCATACAGGTGGAAGCGCCCCTGCATGCAGACACACGGCCTCCCCTTCAACGTGCCGAACACCAGCCGGCCTGCGTGTCCGTGCACTGTGGAAACAAACACAAGCGGTCAGTCAATACCCACGGGACAGCGTGGGACAGGGCGGGGGGGCGGCTGTACTTTAACACACCAGTGCTTTGTGGGAAGTTGGGGATGTCCTTGTAGTTGAAGGCAACCTGGTCCTTCAACATGTCGGCCAGCCCCCCGAGGCCTGACCCGCACACGATGCCCACGGTGGGCCGCACGTCCGTCTGGGCCAGCAGCCAATCAGCAGTGGCCTTACAGTCCTCGTAGCTGTAGCTGGACGACATCCAAGAGAAAAACAGGTTTAACCACAGTTTGCAAATCACAGGGTCAACGTGTCGTTATTATGGGATAGCAAGACGGTTCTGCAGAACTAACCTGAGGCCTGTTACTAACAAGGATATGAGTCCCCCCCCCCCCCCCCCCCCCCCACACACACACACACACACACACATTCCTGCAGAGTCACAGCAGTATCACATTTGTCATGAGTGCGGAGGTGCGATATCACCAGGTCTCTCTAACTCGATGTGTAATTACTTCACATCAGATCCGCTCAGCGTGATCACTGCTCGTCCTTTAAGTTCACTCTGCTGCAGATCAAGTTTTGAGGCACTTTCTGAACTTAGAACTGTTTATTTCAAAAGTCAAATAATAAAACTCCTCATTCAGTTATAATATCACAAATGAGAACAATCCAAGAGCCTTCAAAGTCTTAAAGGGTCATCTGTCACCGAAT
>NC_047168.1:16096432-16116178 GCF_009819705.1 Hippoglossus hippoglossus
CTCAGATCATTGTTTCTGTTCAGTGTCTTTGTTCCTAAAACTGTCCTGTCAATCAGTGTTTGAATGTTCGTTATTAATAATAATAAACTTGATTTAGATAAGATAAGACAAGATGAACCTTTATTGATCCACTGTAGTGGAAGTTCACAAATGACACAGCAGCATGAGGAAGTTTACTAAGAATAAAAATAAGATAAGATAAGATAATCCTTTATTAGTCCCACTAGCGGGACATTTGTAATATTACAGCAGCAAGAGTCAAACATAGGATACAATAAGTAACATGCATTACTTTACTGTAAGGATAATAAGACTTATTCACATGAATAATATAAATATTATGTACAATAAGTAGAAGTAATACTATAGATACAAAGCATATCGGGATCTAAACAAGGTGCTTTACGAGTTACAAATGAAAACAACGGGGGAAACTATAAGAAATGATTTACAAGCTGCTTGGTCACAGATACGTGATATTTAATATCTTCATGAGACTTTTCTCTTGTGTTGTTCTCACATAACTAAGTAGAAGTATAACGAATACGTGAATATGTGAAGAGTCTAACATATTCATGTATGTGCTGTTTTCTCGACAGATCCTGGTGAATTGCTGATCTCCTGCTCGGTGACTCCAGCTGGTGGCTCCTGATGAGCCGAGGAGCCGAGGTCACAAACTGTCCAATCTCCTCAGCGTTCCAACGGGGGCTCGTCCCTGAAACAGGATGCGTCAGGATTCGGGAAATTAGGTCAGTCGTGTACATTCTGTGACAAACGGTGAATAATTAGATTTGTTGTGGTGCCGGGAAATGTTTATGGGACACTGAGGGCAGAGTCTGGAAAATGTGTCAAGGCC
Source organism: Hippoglossus hippoglossus (assembly GCF_009819705.1). Classification (NCBI taxonomy): domain Eukaryota; kingdom Metazoa; phylum Chordata; class Actinopteri; order Pleuronectiformes; family Pleuronectidae; genus Hippoglossus; species Hippoglossus hippoglossus. The sequence goes on from NC_047168.1 coordinate 16,097,289, forward strand.
GAGCGGGAAGGGTCACTCAGCTCCTGTCTGTTGCATCTAAAGGGTAAAATATTTGCACAAGCTCCGAGGGACACGGTGTCTGTCTGTGAGACCGTGTTGGGGTATTTCCACTGCTTCTCATGTTGTGACCCTGAACCTGAAAGACCTGAAACATTTGAGTCATCGGTGTTTTCACATGTTTCTCAGAGGTCGCTGTTCAGACTTTGGTGTTTTCATTCGCTGTGTACAAACACAAGAGGCGTGACAGGCATAGACTGAAATGGAAATGTTAATCATATGACTGTAACTTTATCTTTAATATAATAATAAAGTTTGTTTGATTGAATCATAGGTGCTCAGGACAGTAAATATGTTAATTGGTTTATATGATGTGATGACTTCTGAGAAAATACAATCATCAGAACCACACATGTACAACAAGCAGTATTTAAAATGGGACGACACAGGATCATAAGAAGGAACAGATGATAAAAAGCAGAACTATGACACACAAAGGCTGTTTCTGAATGAGCAAGAGGACGATAGAGGTTGTGTAATTGTGCAAGTTGTGCAAATTGTTTGCAAACTACAATGTATGCACAGCAGCCTTCGACTGTGTGTTACTGCAGAGACAAAGGAGCAGAACAAGAATTACATCAGAATATTAAATGTAGAATATGTCCTTATCCAAGATGCTAAACATGAATAAGACTTGAAACTGGGGGCATAACGTTATTCATGTGCGTAGCTATAAGCTTTTAACTCCAAATTGAAAAGCAGCTTGTGAATTATAGAGAAAAATTGAGACTAATTATGTGAACATGAGGTTTGATTTTGACATAATTCGGTGATGATCTGATAATCTTGCTGAAGTGTGTTGATTCTGGTGAGAAGGAAGAAAAGCAAAGAAATTGAAGTGTTATCAGCTGCTGAACCGTGAACTCTGTGGAAACTGCCATTAAAGCTCTGAGCTGCAGGATTGTGTAAAAGTACGACCTCGACGAAACACCTGTGACCGATCCCTGATCATCACTGACGGAACCGTCCGGTGTCAAACTCTTCTCTCGGAGCCACAATCACATTGTCCGCTCATGTGATGGATAATCACATTATCCTCGTCACAGAGCATCACAGGACTGATCGTCACAGACCGAAGCTGCTCGGCGCAGACGTGGATCTGTAAAGTGGTGACGTGTCCGCAGTCATGTGAGCCGCTCAGGATCTTCATGATCTGATCTGAGGTCAATGATGGCGTTAAGCAAAGGGGCGGGTTTTAACTTCAGAAACAGGAATCTGGGATTTGACTTTGTAGACAGGCCTGCAAAGGTTAGTAGTTTGATTCCCAGGGCCTCCGGTCCAAAGGCGGTGAATAAATATGGACGACAGGACTTCACTTCCTCCTCAAATACGCTTTAATATCAATTGGAGCCACGGTCGATGAAAATCCACTCGACGTGTCTCATGTTCACGAATGAGGTGAAGTTGTCTTCGTGCTTATTACGTCTGATCGCTAACGAGTGGCCGATACAAACCAAAACACTCCCAGTAGAATAGCCTGGTTTCCTCCCTGAAGTGAAACAGAAGCACTGGAGGTTATAATCCGCTCTGAGTGTTCCACATTCATGTTGATTCATGTTGATGCCAGACGCCATCGTTGGGCTCCGGCTCCTGTCAGGACACATTCCTCTGGACCAACGTTACATAAGCGCCAAAATGCAAAAGGTGTAAAAAAAAGCGACCTTCCACTCATAACTGCTCTCCAGGTACTTGAACCTCTGTGAATGTATAGAGAATGTATATTCTGAAAAGTGTTTTACATAACCTGCAGAAGGCTTATCACCGTAAAGATAACGCTGGGAAAACCAGCTGCCCGAAGGCTGGAGAAAAGCCAAAGGTTGAAGCGTTTTCAGTGACTGTGACACGTCGGGTCAGACAATCATCGGTGCCATGCTCTGCTCTTTGTGTGCAAAGTGCAGTTTGTGTTTGCAAACAAACGCTAATATATTCACCAAACTTGCATCAGTCAACAAATGAATTATTCTGGAAGCTGTAGCTCGTGCTCCTGCTCAGTCTGGACTCTGATTGATTCCATTCTATAAAAACAATCTGGATTTGTGAGAGGAAAATATATGAAGACAAACTGGTGAAAGGTGACAAGGATTCAAGGGCCCAATGTGTTTAAAGCTTCCAAAACATTCCTGGATTTTATTTCTAATAATAAACCTTCTCACTCGTCACAATATATGCAAAAACCTGATTTTTAAGATTGTGCAAAGTCTCGATATTCTCTGAATGTTCTCGTGTCAGTAACAAGTCACGTTGTCCAGAGCGTATGAAGATAAGTCTCCAGAAAGGTTTGTTCTCTGAGCTGTTCACCCACTCCTCATCTTCTCAATCCTAAAACACCACAAAAGGAAAAGCTTTGAAGGGCTGATGCATAGAAAAAGATCATTTCATAAAATACTTTGATCATATATTGTATCTATATAAGCTTAAGGGGTTAGGGGTTATCTATATAAACATTTGGAGATAATATCCCAAGTAGCATTCCCACCAACTTTGGTGACATTCCGTCGATGTGTTGTTGAGTTATTTTTGTACAAACACACCAAAAAGACAAAAAAATGACTTTTGGAAATCGCGTATGAAACTGTTGAAGTGACACTTTCCTCAAAATGTGAACTCCAGCTTTTTGCTTCTTTGGTGCAGAGAACCACTTCTTTAATAGACCATAATCTTATAAACCACTAAATAGCCTGCAGGAGGAAACAGTTACCACACACACACACACACACACACACACACACACACACACACACACACACACATACACACACACAATGCACATTTATCTAATGTGCTGCAGCATGGATTTCTGTAAATAGTTCTAATCTCATTTCTGGCTTCACAGGGTCCAGACACGTAGATCTGCTGTTTCTGTGTCAGCTCACGTACGTTTGCTGCAGAACTAAACTTTGATGGCGTTTAAACATCTGACATGTTTCTCTCTCACCATCTTCTGCCTCGCTCACTGGTGAGGAAACGTGTTTCCACCTCAGCTGAAGCAAAGATAACGTGTATATCTCTCCAACTGGGTTTATATGAATGATCCTGGTCTCTATGTGAGGGAAGTGAGAGAAGAGGTGATGTTACTGGGTCGTCTCTTAGGACAAGATGGAGGACGTCTCTTGTACGTTCGAAGGTCTTCTGACGAGACGGCAACGCCAGTAGATGTTAGCAGATGTTAGCAGATGTTAGCAGATGTTGTGAGCTGCTGGTTTTTCAAAGTTAAAGATGGAATCTTGAAAACTCCTGACCTGCTTCACATGACTTCCTGCTTCATGTGTTACTTGATTTCAGTTTGAAGTGATCCACGCTACGTGCGTCTTAGAGAGCAGCAGTGACCTCTAGAGGCCTTCAGCATTAATCACACCTACACCAAGCTCATATTAGTTTTGTTTGTGATTTCTGAATAAAAACGTTAAATGTTACATGAAGTCTGTTTATGCTGAAGCTAAAAGAATAAATTAAATCTTCATTTCATTCATTGTTTTGTCTGTCACTCTATTTTTTATTTACAGTTTCCTTTGATCAGGTATGAATCATGAAATGCATTTGATGTTCGATCTGATGCTTTCGTTTCAAAAAGGAAATGGTTTCAATACGTAGGAATCCAGTGGGTGAAGAATGTGAATATACACAAATTGTCCATGTGAACCAGATGAGGGGACAGGTTTTAATGTTCTGTGCTGATCAGTATATCAATAAGTGAAATTAGAATAAAGTAAAATAATCATGAATGAATTTTGATTCCGAGCAGAGATACGGACCAAATAGGCCCAACATCAAAACCAGAAAAGATCGATATAGACACAGATAGATCGGTGTATAGATCTAGATCTATCTTCTGCCATCACCCTGGAGATGTGTACAACAGGAAACCAGCAGGTGGAGTCAGAAACCAGTATGACCACATCTACTGTCCTCTGTCAACTTCACGACTTCACTCATGACATAGAAACATGATGCTGACTTCCGACTGCTTCTCTCTCTCCTTCCTTCCTCCTTTTTCATGGTCTCTCATCCACTCTCCCCCCCCCCCCCCCCATCTCCCTGCCTTCTCTTTTCTTTCCTGCCCCCCCCCCACCCCGACCGCTGACCTCAGTGACACAGTTTTCCTAAAACTCTGCCGAAGGTCTCGGCCTCTGTTAGTGGAGCGAGGTCACATTCGTACAAAGATACTGAAAACAAAGTGGGTAAGATATGACACAGGGAAATATTCAGTCTGTAAGAAGTACTTTGTACTATGGACTTCAACCACTCACAGTACTTTGTACTATGGACTTCAACCACTCACAGTACTTTGTACTATGGACTTCAGCCACTCACAGTACTTTGTACTATGGACTTCAACCACTCACACTTTATACGAGGGTTTTTCTGCCCAAACAAACTCAAGAAGAGAAAGAAGTGAATTTATATTTACACAATTGTAGATGTAATTGCCAGAATACCAGAAGTTCGTGTTGTAAAAAATTTGCTTCGGTTCTGTTGTTGTATAAAACACAGCAGGTTAAATACTCTGGGATGTAAATACTGTGGATTCACAGTGGTTGATGTCCTTCAGTCGAGGTTTGTGACCCAGGAAGCCGAGGAGGACCCTGACCTTCATTACACCCACATGTGATCCAGTCCCCCGGGGGCGCAGGGCCCCAGTGCTCCCGGTAAGGGGATGGTAGAGGGCATTGAAGGGGAACAACACCCGGTGGCAGGTTGGAGGGGCCCCACAGATTGATGTGCGTGTGAAACCGGCCGGGCCACATATCGCGCAGCGCCTGCTTCATTGTGCGGCGAGTCTCCGCTGCAGATTCATGCGCGAAGGGACTCTCATAAGAACGTGAGGTAAATTTAACTCCTGACACAAAAAAAGTAAAAAGCCAAGCGCTGAATGATGGGACGACACAAAACCCTTCTAACTTCAAATACTCTCATTAGACTGCTCCCATAGAGAAGTGGATTCACTCTATAGCAGCATGTTGTACTGGTTATTGTGCTGTTGCATCACCACACTGTTCCCATAATAATCCTCTAGGAGCTTGTGCATCAAGTGTGGACTTGTTATCGATGATGTTTTATAAACTGGTCGTAAAGATGGACGACATGACAGCTCTCTGAAAGTGAAGCCGAAACTTCAGCCCCCTTGTGGCCGGCTGCAGTATAGGTCATAGATCCTGCCTCCTCCGTGTTAGGAGATGGGACATGGACCGAACATCAAGTTTGGGTAGTCCGGGTAGTTCTTACCGTGATACCGCGACTCAATCCCCGATCGCTACGGTGCAGACTCTGGCTCCAAATGTGCAAAATGGCGATGTGTTCGTTTCTGGACCTGGAAGGAAGCGGAGACGCGTCGTCCATCTTTGTTTGGAGTCTTTGTCGCAGCGGATTGAGGTGGAGCTCAACGACTCAGCCAATCTGAAGTCTGCAGCCTAAACTTTGGTAAAAAGTGCAACCTCTGAAATTGAGTAAATATACTGTACGGCCACTTTTATGTGACAAAACATGTCACAGCCTCAGCGCCAGTGTTGTGGTGAAATGTTTGTTACTGAATGAATTTGTCCATTCACAGCAGGACCATGTGCACTGCAGCGAGCAGGCGGACGTGGCACAGCCTCACAGAGATGCAGCGACATTATCCACTGCAAACTGCGTGGCCAACGCAACACTGCAAGAAGCCAAGTGCTCCAGAACAGAGCCGGGGGCTTTTCTTTGATTTGTAAAAACCTCCGTTTTATGCAGCAACTTCCAGGCTTGTATCTTATGACCATCAAACATTTACATGAGAAAGTTGACAAGGCTGAAACAGCGGAGGAGGCCTCGCAACAAAGAGGCCCATTTATAGAGTACAGTCGGGGAGCGACGCGGAGAGGGAGGGTAGGAGGAGAAGCTGGGAGGAGAGTTGAATTAATGAATTAAAAATGTCGTGAAACAGCGGCCGGCTGAATACTGGTGGGCTTATAAAGAGAGGCATGCAGGGGGGGGTCCTGGAGGAGTGGACAGCGCAGGCTTCTTTAACTTCAGACACACACTGGACTCCCTCTCTGCTTCACGTGCAGGACGAAGAAGTGCAAACTGTGCTCATCTGATTACATAATGACCCAGTAACAGAGAGCCAGAACCGGTGCCACCAGTACCAGTGTGCTGGGAGACACTGACTGACCGCTGGCTCGTCCAGGCCTCTCCTCAACGGGCCGTTCCTGCTTTTCTTGTTTCCAGGGAGGTTTTCTTTTTCTTTTAAAATAAAGGATGACGACAACGTAGAAGGACTACGAACGAAAAGCTAAGAGCAAACAATGTGATGTCACGGTGGGAGTGATGTAAAACCTGTCGTCAACAAGGTCAAATCCCTGACATCACTTTACTTTTTGCACAAGACAGACGTGAAAAAAAGAAGCTTGAACGTGTTTCTTCACATGTTTGCTGATCGGTGAAATGATCTAAGTCTTCACGTTCCCCAGCTGCTCTTCAGAAAGGTAAGACTCACAAAACATTTTACATTCAAGGTCTCATGTGTCTTTTGCAGCTATTTGCTTCTTATCATTAAAGTATCACAGGAATTTTACCTCAAAATACAGAAGTCATGTGTAGATCTGTTTATTACTTGTGTTATAATCATCTTTTCAACTTGTATCTTTGTGTAAATTTACTTAAGGACTCATATTCTGTCTGTTTTAGTGGAAAAATTATCTTTGAAATAGTTTTTTTTTACATTTCGCCAAATTAAGTTTCCATATCCTACATGCATGAATATTTATAATAAATATAATTTCTAACATTATGGTTAATGTTGTCAGGAAGAAACAATCTTATGTTATTTATTCATGAAGATGTAATTATGCTCTTTTTATATTCTGCAATATGTTTAACATCCCCCTTGGTGATTTGAAATCTTAGTTATCTGATGTTTTTCATGATATTTCATGTCCCCCGTGTGTTGCTTTAATTTACTAACTCTGTTGTGTTGTGTTGATTTGCTGTCTTCTGGTCTTAGGTGTTAGTTGATCTCAATGAGAATACCTGATTAAATCAAGATTTTATTCAAATACTGAAATACAAAACAGGTCAAAAGATTGTTTGGGCGATTTGAGAAGTCGCTGAACGAGCTCGTAGCAGCACATGTGTGTGTGAATGGTGTTTTCCCTCCAAGTCCAGAGAGACTCAGTAGAAAGACAAGCGGAGAAATCCTCCCCAGAACCACAACAGTCGTAGAACAGTCAGATTCACAGCAGAGAGACTTCGACCGACTCGGTGAAGACGGTAGAAGTTAAATCACCGGCCGGCGGCCAACAGCCGCTTTCCGTTGTTTCATTCAGCTCAAAGTCGTAAGTCTTCCACGAGCAGTTCTGGGCCGAGGAAGTGTTGGATTTGTGTTGGACACTCTGCTGGACGCACACAGCCATTGAGACAAATGTCCGATCGCCATGGTTACGGCTCACTTTCACTTCCTGTTGTTGCTGTGAAATCCACATTAAGGTAAATTATGTAACTTTGGGGGCCCCGGGCAGAAGGGACCCGGGGGCCCCTGCATTGAACCAAGTCAAACACATGATACATGATAGACACACCTCTGAAATGCTAAAGCTTGAGGCAGAAAGCGAGTGGCAAAGGCCTCATTAGGGGCTCAGTGACCTCAGTTACAGCCTCCTGAGACAGAATTTACATACAACCACTGTGATTCCCATTGGGCTGTTGGATTAAATGATCAATTATTGTTGTCTTGAACATTCGAGGATTCATGCAACAGATGAAATAAAAGGTTCAGGGGAAGTTCCGATGGTCAAACAGCTCCTGACACTTCACCTTTCAGACATTAGTGTTGTTACGTCTGACAACATGTCTGTGACCCCCCCGAAAGCAACAATCTGCCAATCATGCTCACTTGGCACAACGATTGGCTGACTGAGGGAATTTGAAGAAGATGCAAGTTGTGTGCAGACCAGTGACGGTTTGAAAAGTGGCCTCGCCCCATGATTATTGTGGCTCACTCTTTATAGCGACAGGCTACGACTTAGCATGTTCCACTGAGTCCAAGTGACCCAAAATACATCCGCACAGTTTTAAAGAGGGTAAAACATAAGATAGACCTTAGAATTTGATTATTATCGATACAAAATCAAACCTGAACCCTCAACTTTCACTTAAACTGGCCACGACGCTCGTTTGGTCACATCGGGTTCAAGGGATCCTTGGATTTCCTGAAATGAAGCAAAGTGAAGCAGAAACCAGGGAAGTTTTTCTTAGGTTGTGAAATGTTGATGATTCAGAGATAAATAGTTTTAGAGACACGTGGTTCTCCACACATCCATCACAGAAACCTGCTGGTAAACCTGGAGCACTTCCTTCTGTGGCCTCACCCGCCCCTGACGGCCGTGGTTAATATCCTGTGCTTTTACGTCAAATTGCTCTGAATGAACTAATTCGCTGGGACTTTGACTCGACAGCAGCTCAGTGGCGAGGCAGGGTGAGCTTCTCAGTTTGGCTTGTGGTTGAGGCGGGTTGCGTTGGCCGAGCAGATGCCGTCCTGCCTCGTCCTGCCTCGTCCTGCCTCGTCCTGCCTCGTCCTGCCTGTGGGGATGTGGGACTCTCCGTCCAGGGGACAGTGGTCACAGCCATGAAGCTGTGTTGTACTGAGGCCTTTCAGTGCAGTGGACAGGCTGCTGGGGTGTCTCTGTGGATGTGGACGCTGGACAGGAGCTGCCAAGTGGAAGGGATTACTCTCTCCTCTGGAATACTAATGACTGTCTTTTGTCCCCCGCCTGCTTCCTCCACCTTCACTCCCCAAACCCCGTCCTCTCTCCTCCACCGTCCATTCCTCTCAGCCTTCCCCTTTCTCTCCTTCTGTCACCCGATGCTCCATTCTCTCTCAATCCTCCCCTCAAAACCAATTATTCTCTCTCTCTTCTGCCCCCCCGCCATCTCTGCCCCCTCACCGCGTCGAGCACCACATACTCACACACGATCAAACACAGTCACAGACACACACCGCGCTAACACAACCCCTACACACACACACACACACGTCAACACTCCGTCGTGCTCTCCTCTCGCCGTCTAACTCGCTCTCTCTCTCTCTCTCTCTCTCACTCGCTCACCCAGTCGTATTTTTCAATGGTGGCTTTTGTCCCTTTCATCTCCTCGTAAACAAAGGATTCTTGTGAACTGGGGACACGGGGAAGGAGAGGGACGGAGAGCCGGACGGAGAGGAAGAGATCCTGACCTCCTGTGTGGTTGTTTCAGCCAGGGGGAAAAAGTCATTGTCAAGGGAGGGAATCCATCAATATCACTGTCAGACAGACGGACGCACTTCACAATTATTGCTTCAGCTCATATAGATTTAGTCTTGATAGACAGGTCTGCAGGCCAGGGACAGGGTTCTGCTGCCGGCAGCCTTGTGGTTCAGGTTTGAGGAGGCTGTGGTTGCCCACAGGTAAAACAGACTGACTGTAAACCATGTGCGGTCAATGGAAGATGGAGTTTTGACCCAGATATCGAAGAAATATTGTCCGTTGCTCCCAGATTCCAATTCTTCATCTGACGACAGCCGACCGACTCCACGATTGATATTGATACAACTTTGTTTGGTGACATTTCCCCGTTTATAATCACTAAGAAGGTATTTGATGGATTATTATGACAGTATAACGTAGCTGCATCTCCACTTGTTAAATAACGCATCCTTCTGAGGACTCGCATGTTTTAGGCCGAACCCAAATGAGACGGTCTGGTCTCCTGCCAACAGAAGACCAGAGATACGTGTGGAGGTTCTGAGACTTGTTGGTTTTGTCTTTCATGTGATTGACAATAAGAAGAATAAAGACTAACGTCAGCATTGTGAATGAATGAATATAAATATGTGCAATCAGCTGGTAGATGTTGTGTGTGAGGTCTGAGCTTTGCAAACATTCCTCTGGACAGTCGGTTGCATTGTGTAATGTAACTGCTGAACAGGTCTATATGTGTGTGTTTACTGTATGTGTAGGCAGGAGCTCCTCAGGGTTCAGAGTTCAGCTGGAGATGGACCAATCAATGGGCCTCCTCTTGACCCCGCCTCCCCCCGCTCTCTTCCCCGCCACATCTTAGTATTCACAGCACAGACATCAACACAGATCTCTATTCATTCACTCAGTGTGAGCTCCGGCATGGAGAGAGGAGAGGGACGGGTCAAACAGGACAGGAAAGGACAGAGCGTATCACATCGCCTCGGTTCTTGGTCTTTTGTTTTAGCTGTGTTGTCTTTTGGTTTTGTTAAATTCGCAGCGGAAAAGCAGAGGCAGATTGAGACAAAAGGGCCATTTAGCAAACAGCGAGTGAGGGCACGAGAGAGGGAAGGGAAAGGAAGGACGAGGAGAACTGCAGCCAAGACGAGGGTAAAACTGTCAGAGTTCACAGGGACAGTGTCGATGGCACCGGGGCTGCTGGGAGACTTCTCATTGAATATACTGTTGACACCAACACACCCATATCGAACTTTCACTGCCTCACGACGACACCATCCTCACACAGATGAACAGCTCCACGGGTCTGGGAGGAGTTTTGTCCGATTCCGGCTGCAGGGATTTGCTCCCAGTCACAAGAGCATTAGTGAACTCAACCATTCATGATGGGAGTCACAGTCTGAGTCACAGTCTGCGCTCCAGCCTGTCTGAAGAGATGTTGATGTCAGGTTCTTCCATGTGTTAATTCGTGTTTCGATGATATAAATGGGGGAAAAGTCACGATTGGCAGCTGAGACTGAATTGTGATTGGTCAAGTGACGAGTCATTCATATTTATATAAAGACTATGATGCAAATATAGTGTATGTGATAACATTAAGATCTTACTGAACTTGAGTTTTACCCAAACCCCTCATGAGAAGCAGCCCCATACCATAAACATCCATTCACAGGACACAGGTGTTTACTGATGGAGCATCTTTGGAATCATCTTGTTGAAGATCCCACCTGCTGAGCCAATAAGAAATGCTCCCACGAATACTATTAGTCCTTCTCCTCTTCCCCCTAAACATCCATCCCTTTGGTAAAAAGGCTCCAATGTCCAAATGCAAATCTTCATGTGTCACATCTGCTGCAGCTGCAGACTTGAGGTCTGTGCTCGAGTGACAACATGACCCAACGTGAAAGGGACAGCATGAAAACAGCTGTCAGCAAAATGGAAGCGGGTGACACCAGTGGAAGAAAACAGTGAATAGTGTCTCCTCATCTCGATTCAGTAGCCGTCTTGTGCAACCGACCGGGCCAGCATTATCACGCTTTTAATGTGAAAGAGCAGCTGTGCCTTCATGCTGAAAGGGGGCTTTTATTTTGACAAGGCCAGCTGCCTCCAGTGAAAAGTGGAAGGGGCTTAAATGGACCACCCTGGTCAGCAAGAACACTGTCCACCTTACATGTGCTTCTAATCCTCGTCGTCATCTCCCTCCCAAATGTTCCTCTCTGTCACTGTTCTTATTCATGTGATTCTTTTTCCTTCCTCTTGCCCACATTGTGCCGCTTTTCATTTCAACTCCCCTGCTGTTCATCTGATGTAACACAGTCTGTAACCTGTGTGTCGGCCATCCTCTTTCCCATAGTTTACATGTGAAGATTGATGATGCGTCTCCACTTCCTCCCACAATTTAGAAATGAAGCCAGAATATCCTGGAACCTGGATATGAGCGCTGCCATAGAAGCGATGGGGCTGCGGTATTTAGGTGCCGCCGATACGCACGCTCGACCAATCGCGAGCCGGTCTCAGCTGTCAATCATGAGCATCAAATTACAAATTAAAACCAAACTTATCAGAAAAATTTGCATAAACATGAGTGCAATAAGAACTACCTAAAATGAAAGAAACCATCTTTGAGAACAATGTACTTGACGTGTGCTTTGACTTTTTAGTTTGGTCCATGTCCCATCAACTAACATGGAGGAAGGGGGGTTTATGACGTGTTCCTCTGCCGGCCTCCAGGGGGTGATCCAGACACTATGGCTTCACTTTTATGGAGTCATCATGTCATCCATCTTTGTCGTCTTTTTAATGGTCTCCTCTTTTGTCTCCGACCCCTTGCAGTACCAGCCATGACCTCAGCCACTCCCCCTTCCTCAGAGGGCTCCTCCCCCCAGAAAGTATGCCACTCCCAGACGCAGACGGACATCACCAAGCCCCTGCTGGGCTCCACAGGGGCGGCCGGAGGAGCTGGGGCGGGTGGAGAGGAACCAGGCGCTGTGGGGACCAGCGCTCTGCGAAGGAGGCGCCGTGTCCTCTCCAAAGACGGACGAAGCAACGTGCGTATCGAGCACGTGAGCGGGAGAGGCGCACTGTACCTCCGCGACCTCTGGACAACCTTTCTCGACATGCAGTGGCGCTACAAGTTCTTCCTCTTCTCTGCCACCTTCGCGGGGACCTGGTTCGTGTTTGGAGTGCTTTGGTACCTGGTGGCGCTGGTGCATGGAGACCTGCTGGGTAAGGGGGGGGGGGGGAGGCTGTTGGAGGATGAAATAGATTTGAACTGCAGAGGGTGTGGAAATAATAAAACATACTCAGACTCAAGGCTCATCATTAGAGTCTATATGAAGCTCTATAACGAGCCAGTGTCTGCCCCCCACCCCCCCCCCCCCCCCCCCCCCCCCCTCTGTTCCACTCAGCGTTTCCAGACGCACGATTATTTGATCCTTTCTGACACTTAGTGTTGTCAGTTGTAATCTGGATCACGTCTGTTTACTCTTCTCACATGACGTCTTTTCAGCCAATCATGCTTGTGATGACGAACGTGATCGTCATCTGTCTTATGTTTCAAAATAAGAGCGTCAGTATTGAGCATGCCATCCCTACTCTGGTCACGTACAATACTTTTCCTCAAAATACGATCATTTTAAGCTTCTGGTACGATACGTCAACATTTCCCATCCGGCAGCGCGGTTCCCCTCAAACACTGATGCCTCATTGTGCCTCTTTTCACAGAGAAAGTACACAAGTCGTTTTTTGTGAACGAGACAATGAAGGACACATAGGAATAGTGTTTGTCAGACAGGGCATGAGAAAGACCTGGCAGAAGAGAACATTGATTTTTACCCCCAAATGCATGGTCCTCTGTTCTGTCTCCCTTCCTCTGTGCAGAGTTTGACCCCCCCTCCAACCACACCCCCTGTGTGATGGAGGTGAAGACCCTGACCGGGGCTTTCCTCTTCTCCCTGGAGTCCCAGACCACAATAGGCTATGGTTTCCGGTGCATCACAGAGGAGTGTCCTGCCGCCATCGTCCTGCTCATTTTTCAGCTGGTCATCACCATGGTGATGGAGATCTTCATCACCGGCACCTTCCTTGCGAAGGTAGTTAGAAAAATGTGATTATTGTCTTATTGTCTTGCACCACACTCGACCACCAGGGGTGTGAAATATCAGACATATCCTTCTGTAATTTGTAGATTCCAGTGATTTAAACACAGGAATTGCAGGTTCAAGTACAGCAAGCGATTTATTTCACAGAAAACCAAGTTGTTCTTCCTTTAAAGTATCTCTAGTGTAATAACTAGTATATTACACAGTTCTGATCAGCTGGGGACATTGCAGTCGATGTTTACATCATTAAATATCAATCTTATCCAGACTTCAACAGCTTCCCCTCCGCTTGCAGGTGGCTCGTCCCAAGAAAAGAGGCGAGACGGTGAAGTTCAGTCAACATGCTGTCGTGTCTAATCACGAGGGTCGTCCCTGCCTCATGATCCGAGTGGCCAACATGCGCAAAAGCCTGCTGTTAGGTTGCCAGGTAATGGGACAAAAGCACCTTTTTGTAGCTGTTAAGATTTTGTTATTTGCATATTCAATAGTATTCATATTCAGTGATTTAAAACCTGCGTGTTTGGCCGGGAAATCACAGTCACATTGATTGAATGATAATAATTTGCATGCTTGCCAAACTGTCACAGCATTTCTGAAAGGACGTATATTAAAGTAAGCGCGTTGCCTGAGAACACATCCCTACTGATGGAGATCTTGGCCACTTCAGGTATTAAACCTGGGGCCTTTTGGTTACAGGATGCCTTCTGCTCCCTCTTGGCTTCATGTACTGACTCCATCTTGGCTCCCAGGTGACGGGGAAGTTGCTTCAGACGTCTCTGACAAAGGAGGGCGAGACGGTGCGGCTGGACCAGCGCAATGTGCCTTTTCAGGTGGACACGTCCAGCGACAGCCCCTTCCTCATCATCCCGCTGACCTTCTACCACATCATCGACGACAACAGCCCTCTCAGAGCCTGGGCAGCAAAAGGTATATCTGAGTTGATGCAATCAGGGACCTTGGTTGTTTCTGCTCCAATATGCAAGTCCTGGAAATCAATGCTGCCCTCCTCCCACCCCACCCCTCTCCATGGTCTGCTCTGCTCCCCCCTGCCTCTCACCTACATCCTCGTCCCGTACAGAGTCTCTTGAGTCTCATACTAAGTATAAGCAGTATGTGTATGTAGGTGTGTTGGTATTCACGGTCATGTGCTGTACGCTCGGTGGCCTCTCGCTGCCCAGCGCTGGGCTGGTCGGACTCTGGAGGAGAGGGTTTCTCTGGCTGGAATGTGTGTGAGAGAGAACGCCAGAGACACCCCTCATTAGAGCACAAAGCTGTACAGTCTGGGGTGCTGACACGAAGCCTGCACAGATCCACTTACAGCTGGAAGCTTCACATCCCTGGGTCCTTCAAACCAACGCTACTCATTTCCTTCTTGTCCTCACTTGACACACTTGAGTTTCTCTGTTTGTTATTATCGCTCCATTTCCTCTTTCTCTTCACGTCTTTATCACTGTCTTCCCTCCAGTTCCCCTTCAGTCCCCTCTGTGTCCGGCCTCTCTGTCGTGGACCTTGAGCTTCAGGTCATTACCTCTGCCAGGGAGGTTATGTTTCCACCCCTGTCCGTTTGTTGGTTGGTTGGTTTGTGTTTGGAAGCAAGATTACTCAAAAACAAGTGAATGGATTTCCAGGAAACTTGGTGGAAGAATGAGGTATGGGTCAGGGATCAGGGACATTTTTACTGACGTCCCAGAGAATAATTCATGGATTTTGATGAAAAACTCTCATTCAGGGAACTGATATCTATGAGTGTGTGAAGTATGGTGCAGCTTGATCAGGGGACACTTTCAGATCACCCTCATGTTGGAACCAGCTCTAGTGCTACAGTACTAGAGCTGGTTCCAGTCACTAGTTCCTACTGACAGTAGCTACTTTTTGGGTCGTTTCCTTCCATGAATCCAGACATGGTGGCTTTGAAGTGCTCGTGACGTAATCCACGATGCTGAATTCTGCCCAAGCTGAGTTCATTCCCACTGGAGCAGGATCCTGCACCAACTGGTTCAGCTGACGGAGCGTTAGAGCCCCTGCAAACCTCCACTTTATCTCTTTGTGTTCAGGACATGCACTATGTTGACGCTCCAGCAGAGAACAGCTCTATAGGACCAATGAATTCAGGCTTCCAGTGCAACAGAGTGTGAATCTCCTTGACATTGTGTGACCATGAGGCATTGAGTCAGCGTGGCAGGACAGCGTGGAGACTTTCAGACATGCACTGAAATCCACAGAGGTGTGAACGGCTGACCTCCTGGTATCAAGTCCGAAGACATTCATTCATGTGAAGGCTGTTCAAACCCTCTGAGCCAGAACATCAGCTGTTTCCTGTATAGTCCTGCATCTCACACACACACACACACACACACACACACACACACACACACACACACACACACACACACACACACACACACACACACACAAATACACAAATACACAGACACGCACACACACGATTGTGAAGATAAAAATGCGCCTTGTAAAAAATGCGGCCAATAAAAATGTATTTCCTGTCGCGCTGAGTGATCAACAACCCTTGATGATGTCTGTCAGTTGAAAGAGAATCAAACAGGCAGGAAGTTTAAAAACCCAGTCAGTGTCAACAGGATACGAAGCAAAGGCACAAACACAGCGGCAGGAAGTCACAATGACAAATCTCACGGCAGGTACTGTGCTGATGAAGCTGATGATGGGATCAGAAACAGGGGGGGGGGGGGAAATCAGGTGAGCTGCTGGAGAAACGTCCCAAACAATGATCGATCTGACTGACACAGAAATCTGTCCTGTAGTTTTTGTGAAATCCTGCTAAACAGCCAACCAACCAACCAACCAACCAACCAACCAACCAACTAACCAACTAACTAACTGACTAACTAAACAACCAACTAACTAACCAACCAACCAACTAACTAACTGACTAACTGACTAACTAAACAACCAACCAACCAACCAACCAACCAACTAACAAACTAACTAACTAACTAACTAACTAACTAACTAACTAACTAACTAACTAACTAAACAACCAACTAACTAAACAACCAACTAACTAACCAACCAACCAACTAACTAACTAACTAACTAAACAACCAACTAACCAACCAACCTCTTCTGACAACAATCCAACTCACAGCTTAGATATTTCCCTCAAAGAGACAAATCTGAAATGGCTGTCGGCGCTAGAGGAAGAGCAGCAGCACAGTCATCAGGACTCATCGTCTGTAAATCATGAAAAGAGATTTAAGTGAGACATGTCCAGCCCGAGAGCATGTCCATGACATGTCCATGTCCATGACATGTCCAGAGCCCGGCTGCTTCGCTGCTGGGACAGGAAAGCAGATGGATCCCCAGCTCCAAAGAGCCCAAACACAGGATCCCTCAACACGTTTGTGTCGCAGTTTGCACAAGTGGTTGCGAAACGTGGTGTTTGTGCCCCGGTGGGAGCGGGACTGGGTCTGGGTTAGGGTAAGGACTGTTTGGACAGATGACTGCATTCTGACTGGGGCCTGTTGACGCAGGTGTGCGCTTGTTTGAGTGCATATGTCTTCTTGTGTGTCCTTTGTGTTACGGGTGCTGTGTGTTGACGCATGAAAACTACACAAAACATTTAAAGCATCTCCGGCGGCAGCTTTTACTTTGCTTGTGTGTTGATATTTCAGATATGAGCTTACGTTTGCTGTGTGTGTGTGTGTGTGTGTGTGTGTGTGTGTGTGTGTGTGTGTGTGTGTGTGTGTGTTTACACAAAGAGGGCGAGTCCCTCCTCTTTTGTTGTTTTTCTTTCTTTCTTTCTCTCACGTCCCCTCCTCCTGTTTCCCCCTCTCTTGTTGTTGTTGTTGTTGTTCTTCTTCTTCTTCTTCTGATCACGTGTGTGTGTGTGTGTGTGTGTGTGTGTGTGTGTGTGTGTGTGTGTGTGTGTGTGTGTGTGTGTGTGTGTGTGTGTGTGTGTGTGTGTGTGCGTGTGTTTACACAAAGAGGGCGAGTCCCTCCTCTTTTGTTGTTTTTCTTTCTTTCTTTCTCTCACGTCCCCTCCTCCTGTTTCCCCCTCTCTTGTTGTTGTTGTTGTTGTTGTTGTTGTTGTTGTTCTTCTTCTTCTTCTGATCACGTGTGTGTGTGTGTGTGTGTGTGTGTGTGTGTGTGTGTGTGTGTGTGTGTGTGTGTGTGTGTGTTGGAGTCAGTTTGTAAGTGGGGAGTTTTATGTTTTGGAAATGTCAGGATGTGCATGTGCCTCTGTGCACGAGTGTGTGTCTTTCCCCAACTGATTTTAATCAACTACAGTCTGAACTCTAACAAACTCACAAACTCGTCACACACCTCACAGATGATATTGCTGTGTGGTGTTACCCCCCCCGACCATAGACCCGATGATATTAGTTCTAATATGTATTTCCAGGGGCATCAGAACATGGTTTGAGTTCCATGTTCCATAAACACTGTGCTGCATTATGTAGAGAAAAAGAACAAAAGAATGATGAGCTTTTCAATATGAGTGATGATTCTAAATGTATCTGAATATGTTGATGTAGTTTAAAGTGACCCGGCCACCTCATGCTTCAGACGATGTGTCTGCGCCTGTCGAGGCTGCGCCTGTCGAGGCCTACTTGAGGAAGTGTCTGTAGTTTGTTACTGACACTTTACTTTGCCTTCAGTCTAATGAAGAGTTACCTCATCGCTGCCTCACCATTCTTTTCACCTTTGTGCGTTTATTAGAAAGATTACTCAAACAAAGGGAGGGGCCGAGGGCCGAGGTCGAAATGAATAACTCCTGGATCTGCAAGAGAAGATCAGACATATTCAGGGAACTGGTTTCTATGAGTGTGTTTAATTTGGCTTGATTGAGTTTCAGGGATAAGACTCTGTGAAATTAGTTTTTAGTACTTAACTGTATTAAAAACCATGACGGGACGAACTGAAAGCATTTGGTTGGCTTTGGAAAATAATATCAGGCCTCCTCTGTCCTCCAGGTGGTGGCTGGACAGACCCGGAGCTCGCTGACTTTGAGCTGCTGGTGATCCTGAGCGCCACCGTCGAGCCGACCTCTCCGCCACCTGCCAGGTTCGAACATCCTACCTTCCCGACGAGATCCTCTGGGGCTACGAGTTCCCCCCCGTCGTGTCCCTGTCCCCCTCGGGAAAGTACGTGGCTGATTTTGCCTTCTTTGAAAAAGTGGCCAAAACCCAATCCCCACTCTTCATCAAGCCGGCCCTGCCCGCCGAGCCTGCCGACGCAGGCGTCCCGTTGTCGTCGGCAGCAAGGAGGACGGGACGGACCTGGAGGAAGATGAGACTAGAAGAGAGCTACAGGGGGGAGGGAGAGGGGCGCCCCAGAGATAGCAGCCCCCTGAGCGTGCGCATTAGCAATGTGTGACGGAAAGTAGATCTGAAAACTGAGATTCAAGCTGCTCAAGGAGAAGAATTGGTGATCAAACACGTTGTGCCTCCGCATATCAAAATGTGGAGCCCACGGCAGGAAGTCAAGCACCTGGGCCACAAGTCTGCAGAGAAGAAACTGAAAGACGTCTGCACCCCACTTCTGAATTTACAAAGCCACA